>NC_142892.1:6125000-6330000 GCF_054131105.1 Drosophila navojoa | reverse complement strand
ACTGAGCACGAAGTCTGAGCGAGCCGATTGCCGCTGAAATTCTAGTGATCCGCATAATAGCTGAGCCGACTCAGCCAGTTGCTCCGCGGCAGTTGGCTGAGACAGACCAGACCCCAGACAGAGACCCGTTACGCGCTTCACTTCGTCTCTTTGCACTTGAACTTTGCGCGGGCTTTAAATCGCGCTACGCCCCGCTCTGCCCCGCCCCGCCCCGTCCCGCTTTTCGGCTCGTGTGCAATGTCATTTTTTCGCAACATCCGCTCCTCGCTGGCCTCGTCCCGCAAGAGTTCGTCGCGCGACACGACGCCCGTGCGCAGCTGCGGCTCGCGGCCGGCGAGCGTGATCAGCTCACGGCGTGGCTCGACGACCAGCTCGACGCTGCAGCGCGGCGACACCTTCATACTGAACGCCTCCGACGAGGAGCAGCAGCAGTCGAACAGCAGCACCCTGGAGAAGAAGTCCAAGAAATCGAAGGTGTTTAGCAAATTCAGCACGTTCACCAAACGCAAGAAGCAGCCCTCGCCCGAGGAGGCGGCCAGCTACGAGCACCACCCGAGCGACACCGCCACAAACACCTACTACAAGTGGCGCAACGACGGCGATCGCATGCTCGACTACGATGCCCATGCCGATCCGTTCAATTTCCTCTACGAGCAGCAGGGCAAGGCTGGCAGGCAGGCCGCTGGCTCGCCGGCCGACGGCATGCAGCGGCAGCCGAGCCTGGGGTCCAGCTCCAGCGGCAGCTTCGATTCGGGCACCTATCGCAAGAGCAAAACGCCGACGCATCTGCGCGAGCAGCTGGAGCAGCTGAAGAGCCACTCGAACGACGATCTGCTGGAGGAGGAGGAGCGCGACAAATACAAAACGGTCACACTGAACAGTTTCCGCAAATCGTTTCGCGAGCGACTGCTGCAGCAGCAGCAGCAGCAGCCCCACAATCCCGCCTGGTTCGTCGAGGTGCCGCCGCCCGAGCCGCGGCCCCCTTCGAGCAGTCAGCGCAGCGCCTCCAAGGAGAATCGTCCCGATTTTCTGGTCTTCGACAACGATAACTATCGGCCGCAATCGCGCTCCCCGCTGCGCGATCGACCCTCGCGCTCCGCCACCCGCTCGCCCGTCAAGCGCAACGAGACGTTCCGTGTGGCCCAGCCCATGCTGCGCCGCATGTCGCCATCGCCCACGCCCACGCCGCCTTCCTCCGCCATACGCATCGAGATCAAGAACTCCATATTGCCCCACTCGCCGGGCCGGCTGGTGCCGGTGGGCGTGGCCAAGCCGATGCCCACCACGGAGTACTATGCACAGCGCCTGCTGGCGAGCAGCCAGGCCAGGCAGCAGCAACAGCAGCAACGGCAACGGCAGCAACAGTCGCCGTCGGCGTCGCAGCAGCAGCGCGGCGGACGTTATCAGACCCTGGTGCACATTGGCAGCGAGCCGGGCAAACTGTCGCCGGCGCCCGCCCGCGGCCGTGCACCCACCCGCGTACAGCTCTACGGCAGCAAGCCGAGCAGCAGCCGGCCGCAGCCCACGGCCACGCCCACGCCCACCTACTTTGGCGGCCACTACAATGCACCTGCGCCCGTCTCGGCGCGACCCTTGTCCAGCTCGCGGCAGAGTTCTGGGGGCGTCCCAACCAGCAATTGGGGGCGTCGCGAGCAGCAGCAGCAGCAGCAGCAGAAATCTAAGCAGCAGCCGCAGCCGCAGCCAATGCCACGGGTCGCCCACGCCAGGCAGCGCAATCGCTCGCCAATCAAGATTCCATGGCGTTAGATCGCGAGCAGCTACGGCTAGAGCTGGGCGCGTGACACGAAACACGAAACGAGACAAAAAAATAAACTAAAAATATATGTATATAAATCTATAATAATAAATAACTAATAAAGGAATTTTAATTTATGAAAAATAGCAAAGAGGAAAAGTTTTAGCTGAAGTTCTCAAGCTGTGATGTGCTTAAAGGAAGACACGAATTTTCGCTGAGTGTAGTCACACTATAGAAACTCTTTCAACTCCAGAGCATGGGGATCAGCTCGATTTGCGTCAGCTCCAGGCGAATTTTATTTATTTTCCATATTAATTGTGCCAACAAGTGATTCATCTCCAAAGTGTCCCAAATCTCTTTGCCTAGTCAATTTCATTATTTATTGTATAGATCAAGTTAAGAAGCACGCGAAATAGGTAAACCATGTAGAGAGAGAGAGAGAGAGAGAGAGAGAGAGATAGATTGGGGAACAGAGGTATAGAGCGAAGGAAAACAAATATAAAGTGTGTTGTGTAAATTGTTAATTATCATTTATTTCGGGCTTCAAAATCTGTTTGACCCACGGCAACATTGCTGTCTAGTTTCCTTCAGTGAGATGTGTATATAGATAGATTATATATGTATGTATATGTATGTATATGTAACTATCTGCTAGTGTAGTTGCAAAGCCATTAGCGCAAAGAAACAAGTGAAACGCATACACAAAATTCACATTTATTCAGAGTCACTTATATATACACCTATATATATATTTATATATATGTACATTCACATGAAATCGAATTCATTTGCGCACTTTTATTTGGTCATTAATTATGGCTACCTTTATGCTCTCGCCTTCATAAAAAACCTTTGAATATTTCGCATACTATGACTTTACTATTATTATTATTATTATTATTATTATAATATTTTGTTGATCAATATTTGCCAAACGAATTTCAGTTTAATATTTCCTGTTGAGTTTCCAACTATAATATTACGGAATTTTTATAATGTTTATAATGATTCACGAAACTGAGAAGAGTAGTAATGAGAGCTAAAGGCTTGAAATTCCGAACATATACACCTGTAGACGTTCGTACTATAAAGTGTCAAGATTATTTTTTACTGGTATCTCAAAAACAATAAGAGTTCAAGTGGTGCAGAGTGCTATATACCAATTGTGGTATTATTTGTAAATTTATATTTTAAATATATTTCCTTTCAAAAATTTTATATTATATTTAAATACCAAATACTCTTTTTCTATTTAATTTTCCACTCATTTATATTTATTATTTTTTATTAATTTTTGTATTTATTATATTTTTATTATATATTTTTTTATTTATTATATTTTATTTATTATATTTGTATTATATTATTTATTTTATTTTATTTGTTGCAGTATTTATTTATATCCCTTACCTCGAAAATATTTTTTTTTTTTGTTTATTCATTATAATTTTCCTATATTTTATTTTATTTATTTATTTTTTTTTTATTATATTTTATTTTATTTTTTTTTTAAATATATTTTTATATTATTTATTTTGTTTTATTTGTTGCAGTATTTATTTATATCCCTTACCTTGAAATTATTATTATTATTTTTTATTTATTATAAGTTTATTATATTTTATTTTTTATTTTTTATTTATTATATTTTATTTTTTATATATTTATTTTATTTTATAATATTTATCTCCCTTACCTTAATATCTTTTAAAGCTCTTCAACTATTTCATTCATATTTTCTGTGCTGCGCAATTCTTAAGCTTTGAATATTCTTGTTAGTTTTAGTGCAAACAATGTAAAAATTTTTGGTCAATATTGAGCGACGCGTCGCAAGTGTCGGGGAGTTATTGGGTCTCTCGGCTGACTAACTGTGCATGACAATGGATGAGCGTTACGTGACGAGCATTCGACTCAATTTGACTGCCTGACCATATTCTGTGGGGGTTGGTTAGAAAGCAGATGCGCTTATTGTGCGAGCCCTATTTGGCTTGACAGAGCTCTACGCGTAACGGCATATACTATAGACTGAGCATATATGTCTATATAGACAGACGTGCGAGATGACGTCAACAGTTGATTTGTTTGTGCGCCTTTTTGAGATGTTAAATCAAACGAAATACGGATATATGTATCTATATACATATGGATGAGGGCATAAATGATTTGAGCCAAATATGTGTATTTATTAGAGCCAAATGAATCATAGATACGATTGTAGTATATATGTATATATAGTATATATATCATATTGCTGCTTGCTCGTTCGACTTATAAGCTGACTTGATCGATCGTTCATTAAAAGCTATTCAGTGAATGCATAATCAATGCGCTCATTTACAAGCAGCTACATTGAAGGCATTCCCTAAATGTGTTTATTATTAGCGGTATTCCCTAGACTAACTAGTTTGTTTTTGTGTTCAGCTCTAAACTTTTTCAAGCAAATGTGTTTGTTATACTAGATCTCTAGTTTTTTTTTTTTTGCAATGTTAGGGGCATTCCCGTTGCTCAATTGCATTACACTTAATTCTCGGAAGTAGCGCTCTTCATGTGGCTCAAAACTGAAAGGTAATTGAACCGCAGCCTTTTGTGGAATAATTATAAATGCATTAGTCTCTTTGTTTGCGGTCAGATTCGGTTGGATATTTCGTAAACCCACATTCGTTTATGTTTTTTATGAGACACCTTCGTTGCTGAAACTCTTGACGTGTCGCTCAAATTTAGCCAAGAAAACTTCAATGCATCTTTAAAAAATCAAACTACTCAAGTCTACTTAGACAATAGCAGCTTGAAGTCCAAGACTGAAGATCTTTCAGAATAGAAGCTCAAGATGTTGATCTGAAAGCGGAAACGTTTGGGTATTATTAGATATTATTAGATTATATATTGTATATAGGTTTGAAATAATAAAGAGAATGCCAATGACAATCTGATAATTGCACATTGAAAAGAAGAATCGTAATGATAATGAGAACAATATGAGAACAATATGAGAACAAATGCTAATGTCAATTATTATGCTGATGCTTTATATTAATGAGAATGACAATTAACAATGACAATATTAATAAATATTTATATGACGACAAATTAGAATGCTAATGATTATGGCAATGCTAATGACGATCATAACAGTGTCGATTATGATAATCGTAATAAAAATGATAATTATATTGAAACACATACTGCTAATGATGATAAACAATTTAAGACAGACAATAATGAAGATGATGCAGTTCTTGGGGCTATAATGATAGCATTCCTTACGATCATTGCCTCTACCCCCTGCCTCTCTCCCTCTCTCTCTTTCTCTCTCGTTTTAAGCAAACTAATTAGCAAATCGTTGCTCTAGTCGCATCAGCCCAAAATTTGAGTTTCGACTATATATATATATATATACATCTAAATACATCTAAATATATCCATCTAAATACCAAATACACTTTCTAATGTGCTCACAACGGGGTCGCTGGCAATTTAGACGCATTCGCATTGAGCTTAGGCCATAGAAGTCGCCAGCTGGTGGAAACATGGCAACAGCAACCAAAACAACAAGCGAAACACAGCTCAAATGGAGGCAACAACTAAACTTAGTCAAAGATCTACAGCGTCTGATCTTGAACCAGTTAAGTAGATACCCAAGTTTGCTACCATTTGTATATATTCAGTTAGGCCTAACGCATTAGCGCTGTGCTGCAAATCCTAACTAGACTGTGAAGAAACAAATGTAATGCAAACTTTGCTCAACTTTGGAGTCGTCGTAACCTCGCTTGGCATCTGCCCAGCTATCCATCTATATGGGCGAGTGGATGAGTTGGCCCATTGCGTGTTGTTCGGCAAACAGGTTAAGTAGTCGTAAAAATCATCAGCCACCAGACGAAATCGTGTTAATTAATGCCAAAAATTTGATGAACTTTGTCGAAGAAACGGTTATTGCGGAGACTGATGGACTAGGCTGTACCCTGTAAATGGAGTTGATGTAATTTGGAAGTGTATATAGTTTTACCTGGTTTAATATGTGTCGAGATCTCTATCTGGGGAGTAATTGATATTTTTGTTGGTAGATCTTTATAAACAAAGGAGGGTTTATATCAAAAGTGGATCGATATCGATATTTATCGAAGATCAAAAATGCAGCTTATTAATTATTTATTAAATCTAAAGTGTTATGTAGAGCTCATATGGGTCTATTTATGTATAAGTTTCAACTTTTCATCTATTCTAACTAAAGTTGTTGCTTATCCTTGTCCTATAACCTTCTAGAGCTATCTAAAGAGTTCTCTCCAACTCACTCACTCTCTCGCTCCCTCACTCTCTCTCTCTCTTTCTTCCTCTCTCTCTCTCTTCCTCTCTCTCTCTCTCTCTCTCTCTCTCTCTCTCTCTCTCTCTCTCTCTCCCTCTCTCTCTCTGCTATGTATGCCTTCTCCACCCAACGCTTGCCAGGGTAGAGTCAAAACAAATCAACGAATTTCTACGAAATTCGGCTCCTCTGTAAATTGTTAACTTTGTACTTGAAGTAAGCGCTCTTGCTTTGTCTCTTCCCCCCCCCCCCCCCCCCTCTCTCTCTCTCTCTCTCTCTCTCTCTCTCTCTCTTGGTCTCTTTCTCTTGCTGTCTCTTTTATTTTATTATTGCTATGTATTTTGCAATAAGCAAACACTTGCGGGTTCTGTTGTTGATTTTGTTGTTCTGCCAGCTTTTTGACGATATGTGGCTCATATATGTACGTACGTAGATTGTTTTCCGAGTAACTTGGAGCCGGTTTTGTTTATAACTTGTTGTTGTTGCTGTTGCTGTTGTTGTTGTTGTCGACCTACGGTCTCTCACACACTGTCTATATATAAATTTCTGTTTTTATTATTTATTTTGTTAGCACAGTCAAACACTTGCATCGCGTCATAGTTTCTAAATGCTGGCTTAAAGTTGACTGAGCCGCTTGCCCAGTAACAAATCGTATTCGAAAATTTGTTAGCCCAGAACTTTGGCGGCTCAAGTGCGCGGGCGTGACCCACTGTGCGTGTGGGCCGAACTAGTTCCAGTTCTCAGTGCTCACTAGAGTTGGACTCAAATATAAATATCACGTCTACGACTTACATTTGACACCTCTCCATGTTTTCCAGCATTTATTTGGTAACTGTTTTACATTCGAAATAGGCTTGATGTTTGCCTTTGTTTTTCTCTATTTCGCCTTTGAATTTAGATTGATGATGTCATTCAGTGGAGCTCTGCAGATCAATTAGAATTCTTCATGTTTCATTTTGAGAGATATTTCGCTTTGTCATGAGCTGCCTTCCAATGTCAAATGTTCAGATTTGCGACGTCAATTGGCGTGGAATCCCCTTGGCTTCAAGTCGACAGCATTAGGGGTATTACAGCTGAATTTATGAATTAGGCAAGTGTATTTTGGTTATTTTGTTATTTATAGTGGACAACAGCAGCAGTCGCTATTAGTTTTGTCTTTTTTTAACAATAGCATTAAGGGTATTCCCTCAGTCATATTTGCTATTCACATGCATAAATAGTAGAAGATATATATATAAACATTTTTGTTTAATGTATTTCATATTCTTTTTTCAAAATATCCATTTTATAAGTCTTTATTGTGACATTTCTTGTCTATCGATAACATTAGTGGTATTCCATGTGACTTTTGTGCTCAGCAAATGTACCATGCGCATTTGCTTAATATCTTACAGTTAGAAATACTTGACATTAAGTCAATTAAACTATTTTCTTGCTGCTATATATAACATTAGCGGCATTCCCTATGATTTGTGGCTTACTTAAGGACATTTTTGATATATTATATGGATTTTTTAATTAGGAAAAATATTCTTGCACCGCAAACACTCAAGTTTCTCTAATCTTTAAGCTAGTTTTAGTTGCTTAGTATGCATTAGGGGTATTCCTTGCCAAACATTTGGCCTATCTTCTCTTCTCTTTGACTTTTAAAATATGTTTTAATAAGAATAATTTGTTTAGAATTTGTTTATGCTCAATTAGACTTTGTCTTGTGTTTCTTATGTTAACCAAAGACTATTGGCTGTACCTTTAAATACCCTGTAATTCACAAAAATCACAGGCAGAGCTCTTGTTAGGCCTCTATTTTTATACCCTGAACCCATTGAAAATGGGAAATCAGGGTATAATGGTTTTGTTAAAATGTATGTAACAGGCAGAAGGAGGCGTGGCAGACCCCACAAAGTATATATATTCTTGATCAGGGCGACGAGCTGAGTCGATTTAGCCCTGTCCGTCTGTCTGTCCGTCCGTCCGTCCGTCCGTCCGTCCGTCCGTCCGTCCGTCCGTCCGTCCGTCCGTATGTTTGAACGCGTCGATTTCAGAAGATATAAGAGCTAGAGACTTCAACTTTTTTTTAAAATGCCCGTAAAAACAGCGCGCATATCGAGTTTTTCACTAAAAAACGATAACTCATTCCGATACTTTTTTATCGATAAAAAACCTTATCGAAGATCAGTTTAAACATTATATCTCCTACATCTTTCAAGCTAGAGTCTCCAAATTTAAAATGTATACTAAGATGAATTTTATACAATTTCGGTTTTTGTTAAAATTTACCCCCCACCCCTAAATCCACCCCCTCACCCTCATCTTTGTAAAAGTCGTATATCAAATACTAGAGACTTGTGCTTCGGTATACACATACATTTAAACATCATGATTACGTTCTGTAAGTTTCATTACGATCGTACGTCTAGAAATTAAATTATTCAACAAATAAGTTCTCCTAATATTGCCAACACTGCAGCGCAACCCAAGCGCAATAGGTTATAAATTTATAACTCCTACATTTTTAGAGCTATAGTCTCCAAATTTTAAAAGTATATTCCAATGCATTTTATACAATTTCGGTTTTTGTTATATTTTGGATACCGGCTCCAAATTCACCAGAATCTCCAGTGAAGGTCAGATTCTAGTATAGCTAATTGTGAATGATTTGACATGTTTTTTTTAAATGCCATATTCAAATATTCAATAGAATATGTAGATCATATGCTGAAAGTTTCATTAAATTCGGTTTAGTCAATCGACGTTAAAAAATAACAAAATGTTTGGCCAATTAACAAACGCACGTGCTGTAGCAACAGCAGTTTTCCAATACGTGTGCACACATACATTCAAATATCTTCTAGCACATTCTTAGAATCACATCAGCAGTTAGTTTCGTTTAGTTCTGCTAGATGGCGTTGCATCAGTGAATCTATTTCAGTTTTGACATTGCGAATAACAACAGAGGAGTGGCGTCATGGTAGAGGGCGCGGCGCTCGATCGCGAAGTCCCCGGTTCAAATCCTGCTGGGCGTATTGTAGTTTTCTTTAAATTGCTTCAAAATTTTTATATATTTGTGATTAAATTTCTCTTCTATTTTTTCAAAAATCGAAATTGAAATTTTAACATTTTTATTAGTTTGGTTGTTCTTGCACATTCTTAAAGTCACATCAGCAGTTAGTTTGACTTAGATTTGGTAGATGGCGCTGTAGCAGTGAATCTATTTCAGTTTTGACATTGAAAATTAGAACAGAAGGGTGGCGTCAAGGTAGAAAGCGCGGCGCTTGATCACAAGGTCTCGGGCTCAAACCCGGAGCGTGTCGGAATTATCTTTTTTAATTGTTTCAAAATTTTCATTTATTTAATTAAATGAGTTTTCTATTTAATTTATATTTTGAAATACATCGAAATTGAAATTTGAACCATACTAAATGTGCTTTTCTATTAGTTTGGTTCAGGGTAGTATCTAGTCGAGCACTCTCGACTAGAGTTTTCTTACTTGTTTCCCTTCAATTTGTGCTGAAATCTGATCTCTTGTTTGATTAACAAATATTGCCAAAATTATCATTATTTCGCCATTAATACATTTGGGGTCTTCCCTTTATGGCCAGCCCGTATCTCGCAGCCAAATTTGTCAAATGTCAGTTCATTAATTTGCGGCCAAGGTATTTGCATATTCGCCCAACTTTGAGATACTTTTTTTCGCTTACAGCTCTCAGATACTTTTCCACAATATGAGCAGCAGCTTTCCCCTCATGTGGCAGCAGCAGCAGCGGCAGCTGTTTGCCTTTGCCTTAATATGCATTATAGATATATTTAATTGTCAGATCATTAATCTGAAGGGGATTCGCTTACAGCTTACAGTGGGCGGGGCAGCTCAGCTGTGGCGCCTCTTAAGTGCCCGTCAAATATTTGCGCTCGCTTGCAACTTAATGCTCCGCACATCCGCCAGCCAGAGTTGTCGCCAGACAGCTGAGGGTTGCCCCACGAACTGGGTCAGCATCGATTTTCGTTTGTTGTGGCTGAGCCGAGCGACAAAGGACTAAGCACTCGATATCCTTTACATATTAATGCAGGCAAAAGTCAAGTTGTTGCAGCTGCAATAAAGAATGAAAAAAAAAGCGAATTGGCAAATGAAATGCCTGCACAATTTTAATGCCCCAAGCGAGCGTGAAATGGGGTAGATTAGTTTGTAGTCAACTGCCCTCGTCTATAGAAGCTCTGAAGACCCATTTTGCTTGTCTTATGAATAGATTTTTTGTTGGCCATTAATACTTAATTAAATGGCATTCCTTTTAGCAGATTTTCAAAGTTATCGTTTATCGATAACTGGCACAGCTGCTGTCATGTACTTATCGTGTGTGATATCACTCCTGTTGGGTCTGCCTAGACTAGATTTGCCTAGCTAAGGCCCTGCTAAAGTTTACCTTTTCTACCCAATGCAGCGCCCATTTGGGGCGTGGCATATGTCTCTGCATATCGATTGTTGCATGAATTGAACGTGCATTGTGCAGTTGGTTAGGCTCGTTAGGAATATTTTTAGTGGATTTCTTTTTAAGCTGCAGTCAAACACACACACACAAAGACAACAGACAGACACACACACACACACACACATAACTGTAAACATGGCCAGAATTGGAATGGAAACGTGCCAAGTTGTTGTTGTTGTTGGCTTTCTGTTGTTCCACATATATTTGAGCGTAATTTTGGAACAAGTGTCGCCTCTGCACCACAACAACAACAACAACAACAACAACAACAACAACAACAACAACAACAACAACAACAACAACAACAACAACAACAACAACAGCAGCAGCAGCCAAAACATTTGCCGCTGAGTTTTGACCTCTCTGGGCGAATGTTTTATTTTTTTTTTGCAGAATTCAAATTTTTTGGCTTTTAGCGCAAAGGCCCTGCCACGCCCCATTTCTGGAAGCCAAGTCGAATGGCGCAAATGAGTAAAATACGTATTTCTGTTGTGTAATTCATAAATTGCATTTTGCTGTTCGAATACCCTGTAATGGACAGTGGAAGGGGTGTGATAAGCCGTTTGTCAAGAGTCAAGAGTAGCCTAGAGTTAACCAATTTAAATACCCTGTACTAGCTGATTAAAGAGTGTGCATAGCTAAATAATATAAGAGTTCTAAATGCTTTCTCTTAGCATTTTATAGGGTATAACACAGTCAGTGTCATTTTATTTTTAAATAAATTGTCTTATTTGACAACCTCTACTACCTAACATTTCAATTTGTCTAGGGTATTATTATAGGTAAACTCTTTTAATTTGGAATTTACCTGGTTCCCTTATATATACATATGTATGTACGTATATTTATGGGTTATGACTTATGGATCCACGTAAGGAAAATGAAAAGTAAATTAAAAGTACTGTAATATATAAATATAAAGTACTTTTAATTCTCCTTATGTGATTCCATAGGCCATATCATCCATCCGTGGTTCAGAATGCCCGATTATCTAATTGAATGCTCTTAAGTAGCACTTTTATCTAGGACACACGCAATTATCTAATATGATTTCTATCTAGGTTTGTACTCGTGCTGCATTTTTAATAATTCAATAATTGTCCAATTAAAAATTTACTTTTTTGCAGGGTGTCATAATTCGAGAGGTGGATGACGGTGTTCGCTGCGAGCAATGCAAGACAGAATGCCCCGGTTTTGCGGCGCACGACTGGAGGTGAGTTATAGTACTTAAAAGTTAATTATAGAGGCGATAAAACCTATATGTATCAAATTATGTATTTATAGAGCTCAAAATCAATATTTCAAAGAAATTGTCAGCAAAAACCTATAATATATTTTAAATAAGGGCTAAACTTATTTGAAATATGTATTTATATACTAAATTTACGTTTATTAGGGCTTACTATCTATTAAGAATTTAAATTTCAACATCGTTAAACACAGTACTTAAAATCAACATGGCACAATATTTTGAGCAGCACTGTAAAAGCTAAGCAAAAGCTTTTGGTGCGCTTGCCCGTGCAGACAAACGCTAGATGGCGCTGTACACATCACTCATTTTGTCTATTTTCAAAATTGACCCAAAAAAATCGGCTTTTCAATAGCAAAATAAACATTTATTCAGCTGTCAACAACAATAATGGCCACGCCTTCCGCCCCTATATCAGCTGCGTTTGCCAAAAAAAAAAAAAAAAACAGAAAAGCTGTGGCAATACTTGTTCAGCAAAAACAAGCCATTAAATTAAATCATAACAAATTATTTTAACCGCTTTTTGGCCAAATAGCAATTTAAAAGCTTCAATAAAAATGATTATTAAATTAAAAGAGTTAATTTACCAATTGAGCGGCTTTTAATTGAGGTGCGTAAATGATTATGATTCATGCGGCAAATGCAAATTGGAATTTCAATTGGAAATGCGAATCGGAGCGCGTGTTGCCAATTGGGAAATGCACTTAACGGTCAGCGCGACCGCAAATTCGAATCCAAATTGTGCTATTAATTTGTAAAATTAGTTTGTCTGTCTGTCGGCTGTGTCTGGCTTTTTGTCTAACTGCGGTTTTAGGTTTGCAATTTCATTTCGAGCACTGGCCGAAAGCCAATCGGAAGAGAGAAAGAGAGAGAGAGAGGGAGAGAGTCGAAATATCGCAACTTCTGCTTGATGTGCGGGGCGTATGAATGTTTTTGTTACAATTCTTTCATGTGTGAGTACATGTGTGTGTGTGTGTGCGTGTGTGTGTGTTTTGCTATAATTCTGTTGTTGTTTGGTTTTATTCTATTTGGTTTTTATAGCATTCTGTTTGACTTTAATGGCAAAAAACGTTGGGCATAAATTATAATTGAAAAATATATATGTACGTATGTATACAGAGCAGTCGTATATGCATAATCCTCTACGTTATTGTAGAAATACGTATGTATGTATAATATATGTATTTAAAATCTTTTTTATAATTTGATTATTATTAATTTGTTTAAAATACCCATTTATAACGTCAACAGCTCTATAAATAGTTCAACTCTGGCGCATAAATCTCCACAGTCCAGAAAAAGAGCTCAGCATGACAGTTCCAATTTCATTTCATTTTTTTGCACATGTTATTCATGGGGCGTAACATGATAGAACGCTGCGTGCGATCATTTCTATCCACTCAGCCCGACGCTTGTTCGCACTTGGCGCCAGCCATTGGTCGGCTCTTCAGTTGCTGCAACGGTAATTAAAGTGCTTGCGAAGACCTTGACTTGCTTTATTTGTTGTCTACGCTCTGTGCTCTCTCTCACACACACACACAGACACACACACGCACACACAGTGGAAGCTTCGGTTCTAAATTGATGGCGATTGCGCCAATAAAAAGCTTGAGCTTCCATTGAAATGTTGTAATTGCGCTCAGCTGTTGAGGTTCAGCCGAAGTTCAAGCTGTTAAAAAGGCAGCGTTTGCAATTTTTTTTTTTCGTTCACTCAGGGCTTGAGCAATGAACTGACATTGACTAACTGACTGACTGAGTGACAGACTGGCAGACTGACAGACTGAGTGAGCGACAATCGACTTCGTGCTTATACTTGGCCTATTAAGCTTTATATTTTATGCAGCCGACGTTGTTTAACGGAGCTTCGTGTTTAGTTTCGTTGCGATGCTCTTGCTGCTGCTTCTGCCTACGTCTTCACGTTGGACTCACGCTCAATTCCAGGCTTAGCTTTTCGCATTTCGTTTTTTAGTTGCTCTGCAGCACTTGTGCGTTGCCCACGCGATCAAGCGGCGAATTTCGTTAGTTAATGAGCAGCAGCTGCATAACATTAAAACTCAACTTAACGAAAAGAGAGCAAGAGAGAGCGAAAGACAGAGAGCAAGAGCGCGCGTTCGACTGAGAGCGGCAGCTTATTGCAGTTTACTTATGCACACTCTCTTTCGCTGTTTGCTGAGAGAAACGCTACATGTGCGTGCGTGTGTGTGTGTGTTTGAGTGCGCTTTGCTTATCGGTATCTGTGACACGCATTAAATATGACCGCTATAGATAGCTGTCAACTGTTGTCTTTGTTTACATTTTAAACTTGGCAGCTCAGTTGTCGCCGCGTGCTCTCTCAACAACAACTGAACTTTATGTAAGATGCAGCTGAAAATGCAAAACTGCGCGTCGCGTGATGTCTTCGAGGTGCAGCCAGTGTTGGTCAAGAAACAGCCAAAGTTTCCCACACGCGAACGTCACATGGCAATCAGACGCAAAAAGTCTGTCGGACTGACGTTAAACGTGACGCCATCTGGCGGCACTGATGACAAACAGTTCAATGAGCGGTGAGTGCTAAGCGATATTTTATAGCTACAGAGGTAAGAGGGAGACAGAGAGATTTTAAATTTAGCTTGAATATTTAAAAAAAAAAAAAAAAAAAAACGCTAAAAATATAATAAATACTTTTGAGCAATTTGAGGTTAGGTAATTAATAAGAATATAAACTGTAATGGGTACGCTTAAAAAGTTAGCTAGAAATCTCATTTGCTAAAATATTTTAGGATAAAAGATACTTTGAAAATTAAGTCTATAGGTCGTTAAACTATAGATGGCAAATGGTTTCCTGTGCTCAGTTTATTAGTTATTAAGTCTAGATAATTTATTGCTTAAAGATTTTCACGGTAGAAAATATGACCTATTAAAAACTTGTTGAAAATTAAGAAAATTGCCAAAAAAATATATATATGAAAACCTGATATACATTCCCACACAATATTCATCGTATTAGTTTAATTGTGGGCAGAAATCATTAAACAAAAAAAAAACAACTGAAAATCTTATAGATTAGTTCTGGGACAAATTGTTGTTCGCTGTAGAACTGTAAAAATAATTCTCAAGATCGTTTAGCGATAATTTGTGCATGTTTTCACGTTTCCAAGCACTAATCGAACTAGGGCTAATGGGGCAGCGTATAAACCGCCACGGGCGCAATTTATGAATTATTGTTACGATAATTATGAGCGAAATGAATTCTGGCTGGTAAATCGAAAAAGTATTTTAATTGATCATCAATCTTTTTGGTTTTCGTTTTCGATTTTTTTTATTTTTTTGGCAGTCGTTGAAATAAATGAGAGATAAAATCGACGAAGATGGAAAATATGTGTTTCTTTGATTTGCTGATTTCAAGTTCGTATGTTTTGCATCAATTCGCACTCAATCGAGTTTTCTTTCGATGCTACGTATTCATATTGAAGTTTCAAGGATGTTGGGAAAGAATCTCTCGGTTTTTGCTAGTGTTGGCAAACGCGTGCAGCTGACGCATGTCAAATAAATCGCATGGCTTGAAGACATGACCCCCATTAAACTCAATTAGTACGCCCATCTCGTGTACCAATCTAATGGCCAGGCGTGAATTAGAACCCGTAAAAACCAAACACATCGACGATTTACCAAAGAAATATTTGAACAAATGATATTTTACTTGGAATAAACGCAAATACTAAAAAGAAAACATGTTCGTGTCTGTTCATCTGATGTTTTCCTCAAATCAAGTCTGAGAAATATATAAAAATAAATACGAGTGTGGGGAAATATCAGAGAAACAACAACATGAGCCACCTTTCAGAGGATTCACGCCGTACATTATCTAATGTAATGGCCTTAATGGTTGGTAGGCAAGGGCAGTTCCAAAAAAAAAAAATAGATGTATCTTACAAATACATTTATTTTAATGTATCCACAAGTACGTCTATCTCTATATGCCACACAGATGTAATTAAAAGCAGCAAATGACAGGCACATGTATCATAGGCGGACAGGTAAATAAACAGACCCGAATGAACCCACATTCGAGCTTCCAAAGGTTCACACACATTAAAAGAAATGTTTGTGCTGCTTGTGTAGCGGTATTTATGGTCCGTAAGATCTATTGATAGATAGCTTTTGTAATAAACACAGTTCGCCGTTGGCTAAAATACATACACACATATATTTGGATATCTATGTTCGTACTGTCTGTCTGTATCTGCCCATATTATCTATAGTTGGTCGATTTATAGAGCAAGTCAAGTCCAAGGTTCCATCAAACTGAAAAGTTCCAGAAAATAAATAGAATTTCGTTTTTATTTACATTTCTTGTGGAATTATATTTAAAAATAAAACAAAAGGAAAATCTATTGCTAGTTGGGCTATTTATAAGGCGTAATGTAGCACAATTTATTTAACATCTGCATTACTTATTTTTGCTTAAATTGACTTGTTTTTGTTTTCTCCAGTTAACAATTTATTTAACAATTAAATACTCTGCATGGATTCTGGGAATTCTTTCTCGTTTAAAGCATCAGGGAAACTTGGTTTAAAATCTTAAATGATAATACTTATTTCTTGTATATAACAATTATAAATATGAGATTGATTATGATTGATAATGATCATGTTTATCAGAAGTATATATATAATTATATACATTAATCTCTTGAATCCAATAAATCCGTGTTATGATGCACCTAATTGTTTACTCCATTTTTAAAGTAAGGCAAGATTTAATCCGACTCAAAAAAAATTACATTTTAAATCATTCCATATCCGCGTTTGCTCGCTATATTTATTACCACTTGGTATCATCACTTTTTACTTGGCCATTGTGTCAAGCGATATCAATTTTTTTTTTTCGCTATGCAGTGCCAACTTTTTCCGGCATTTAGCTGTCCCTCTCGCTCTCGCTCTAGCTCTCACTCTCCTCTCTCTCTCTCTGTCTCCCCTCTCGCTTCGACAATTAATCAGCCGTGTTGACGAAGTCACGTTTTGCATTTCGTAATCGAATCTGAATACGTACATGCATAAGATTACCTGATATAGGTAGATATACACACACATATAGATACTTTTAATGGCGCTGCTTATCAAGTTGATGGATAGTTGGCACAGTGGCAGCTGCCACCTTGCGGCACCTACTTGGTCCAGGTACAGACTCAATAGTGCATGCAATTTGCGAGACCTCTAATTAAGCGCGAAGGGAGGACGGTGCCGAAGGGGATGTCATCAATCTTGAGTACACCTACGACTGCTTGATAACTGCCGCTTTATATGCGACGAGCCGATACATTTGACTGCCCTGATGGCCGCTTTTTTTTCCAATTGGAAGCCAATTAATCATTTTTGTTTGCATTAAAACAAAATCTCATAAATTATGAGCGAAGCGTAAAAAGAAAGAAATCAAGCAATGAATCGTCTGTCTTACTCTTTGCTGATCCGGCCAAGGGATTCGGATCTCTTTTTGCTGGCGTCACAGCGAAAATGGCCGTCAGATATATACATATATATATATATTTATATGTATATATGCATATGTCTATATAGGTATGCGTGCGCTGTCCATCACAGTTGCTGAGAGACTCTTGAGGGTCTGTTGACTTTTGGGCGCGTACGGCATGAATGAAAAACTCTTGGCCAATGACCAATTGCCCATTGAGCCACCCAACTGGCACGCCCCCGCCGCCCTGCGCCGTCCGGTCCATTTGTCTGTTTGTAGTGCAAATATACAAATCGAACAAAGTGCCGGCAAAGTGAGCTGAAGAAGAACAAAAAGAATGCGATGAGCTAAAGGCAACACGCAGCATAAATACCCTATAAAAGTTTATAGACAGGGTATTTTATTGTACAGTTTCTTGTCTTTTCATGCATTTCTATTCTCTACTCTATATAGAACTATTCTCTGTTCTCTCTTTTGATCTCTAATAGTTCGTCTTTAACTTCTCTCCTGTTCCCTCATATCCTCTTCTTCTCTCTGCTCTCTTCTGTATTATTCTCTCTTTTCAATCATATCTTTTCCCTTTTCTATTCACTCTCCTCTCTTTTCTATTTTTCATTTCTTATTCTCCACAACTTTTACAGGGTATTCACTCAGCCGTTCAACCACATTGTTGCACATACTCTCAGTAGCAACTCGTGCCACATTCAATGGCATCATAATATTTTTACGGGCCATTTGTGTTGTCTTTATGGATTTCGTATAGCCGCTGACAATGTTTGGGCCCCCACTCTTGCAGCTGCCCCTTCCGCTCCCTCCCATGCCCCCGTTCTCAGCGCTAGTTAAATGAGAAGTAAGGCATTTCAATTGGTCTATTGGATACTTTGTAGCCGCCTTGCCGCTTTGTTTATAAATACGTGTAATTTGTTGCTTGCGGCAATCAAAGCCAAGGCACTTTGATAAATGTGGCTGCCACAGTTGGGCGACTCTAGTTGACTCTGACTCTGACTATGACGCTGACCTTGGCCGTCTTTCTCCACATGCTGCCGGCCATGCTAGCCGTTTGTCCGCCCGCTGCCCGCTGCCAGATCCCTGAGCTACATTTGTGTAATAAATGCAGTGCGAGCTGCCCATTAATTAGTCCCGCCCACTGGGCGCCCGCCTTCCGAAAAACTGCAGCTGCGGCTCCACTCGAAATTCGTGCGACTCCACTTTGGGGCAGCCAAGCGGACAACCTGTTGACTCATTAGCCAATTCTCACACGTGTGTGCAGCATGCGTTGCATTAATGAAGAAGCGAGACAGAGATTAGTTCGTTGAGTGCGCTCGACTAGCAGTTGACCTGTAATATATTGATAGATGAGAACTCAGAAAAGTTTGAATTTCTATTTATATTCATACAAAGACTTATCTATCTATAAACTATAAATATTAATGCTAAGAAGCAGTAAGAAGTTATTTAGATATCCTATAAATAATTGCTGCTATAAAATATAAAAATAATAATAATAATAATAATTGAAACACTCTTTAGATTCGCAGAGGGTATCTTAAAGCCATTAAAATATATGTGTATAATAAAATATATATTGTAGGTATTCCCCTTATAAAACCGCTAATCAACATTACCACAAAACCATAATCCTCCTTTTCACACTTAGTTGCTAGCTGCAGGGTATCTTAAAACCCTAACGCACTCGCATTGCTAATAAGCGGTTGCGGTGCAACGCCGCCTGTCGGCAGACGCACCAGCAAGAGTCACACAGCAGCCAAAACAAAGAAGTGGAAGAAGCACAACAACAACAACAATACACGAGCAGGTGCCATGTCATTATCGCTAGCACTCTCTCTCTCACACACACACACACTCGCTCACTCTCGCTCGTCAAGCCGAGCGTGCTCTTTGGCCCCATCTCCCACGATGCTCGCTTTGCTTTCTTTCCGTAGTGGAGAGCTTCGTTTATGCTACGCTTCGGCTGCGCCGACGACAACAACAACAGCAACATGCATGGCATAACAGCAGGCAGAACAGACCAGACCAGACGACGACGCCGACGCAGAGTTCAGTTGGGATTGAATTGTATAACGGTGCGGTTGGCAGCGCTTGCAGCGCCCTTTTTCATTTCACACTCGCTACGCAAACGCGCGCGTTTCTCACGCGATTTTCATACGACGTTCGTTGACTTCTTTATTTCTGCGTTTGTCTGTTGGCCAAAAAGGTGTAAAGCCCAACAACAAAATTAATTAAATTAAATGATAATGAAGTGTTTATGTGTGTGTGGGTTCTGTTCATGGCTGTTCAAGTTCAAGTGCTCACAGAAATTTGAAAAACCGAAATCATATTCTCTGTTGCTTTCTTCTTCTTCTTCTTTTTCAGCCCCAAACAAAACGCCGATTGCCAGCCAAATTCTTGTTTACATTTATCCAATTGCGGTTTGCTCATATTTATAAACAAATCGAAAAGTTGTTTGTATAAAAGACATCCAAAAATGATGTTTGACCGAAAAATTCTTGCAAAATTGAATTCGCTGTTTTTATTGCTGTTGTTGTTTATTTATGCGGTGACAGGGCGAACAGATCAAAAGTAAAAATTCTTGGCACAACAAAAATCATTTCAATGAAAATAACCAAAAATTTGTCTTTGTTTAGAATTCTTGTTTTCACGTGGAATAAATCAGATGAAAATATCATAATAAAAATAATTAAAATTCTTGAAATTAAAGGTGTGAAAGATTTGGATAGCTCATAACTGTGGATGGAAAATTCTTTTAATACAATATGCATATGTATATTCAAATGTTGTTAAACTTGAATTTTTGTTGGATTTTTTAATAAATGTTGAAATATTTACGTTTAAAGAAGGATTTATATCAATTGGTTAAGGACTTTAAATCATTTAATTCTCGAATTTGTTTATAAGAAATACATTCCTTTAAAAAACATTTTGGGCATGACCTATAGACTTTTTAATATTTTTATTACTTTTTAAAAATTTTATAAATATTTTAAATGCTTAAACTATTTTAAAAATATTTTATTTAATTTGTATTTTTTGCAATAGAAATATATTTTTCCCTGTAAGGCTCGATTCACAGCTAACTAAAAGTATAAATTCGAGTGACAAACACGCTGAAAGCTGTTCAATAAGATTTTCTGTATCACACATTATTTTGATACTTACATAAGTCGAGATTTTTTTTTGGAGATTAAATCATTTTATTTTCATATCCCTCATGCCTCAGAGACTCGCCATTAAAGATATTTTCGAGAATTTTTGTACAAAGATTGTATGTGACAAGAATAACGGTTTCAGGCAGAGACAAATTTCAGATATTAACCTCGATCCATTATACAGAACGTGACAAGGGTAGGCGAACTAAAAGGATCTTAATTGACTTGCCAACATTTTGGGTTTTGTATGTATATGAACCATGCAGTAAAGCACGCACACTCACACGCATGCACACTCACACACATGCACATGCTGCTAAATTTATCAAAGTGCATCATCCGGCTTTGTCATTTGTTGCGCCTGTTTTGGTTTTATATATTTTTTTGTGTAGCACATTGTGGCCAGATTTCGCGGAACTGCAAGCCCCCGCGTATAATAAAAGAGAGAGAGAGAGAGAGAGAGAGAGAGAGAGAGAGAGAGAGAGAATGAGAGGAGAGTCAAGCAAATGCTAAAGCCAAAGTAATGTGCATGCAAGGCCGTAATAATTCACAAAGCGCAATGCAATTTGGCATTTATATACAAACACATACACATATATACATAGATAGAAAAAACTAACTTAACAGTTGCAGAAGAATATAATTCTTTTCCTTATTTGTGTGTGTGTACGGCTATGCGTGTGTCTGCAAGTCATAAACTAGAAGCTGCTTTCCAGCGCTGTCATGACAACAGCCGCTGCTTAACTTCCAAGCGGGTGGGCACTGCTCGCTCGCACGCTCTCTCTCTCCCTCTCTGCCACACTCTCTTTGTCTGTTTGTCTTAACGGCATATGTTAATTATCTACCTTATCGCTGGTTGGCTGCTCACTGATTCAATTAGCGGTTGCCATCTACACGCATCATTTATAAACAGACTTTTATTTAGTTCAGTTTATGTGGGACAGTAGCCGCAGTCAAGTGCATAGAATAGAGCAAGCATTGTTACTGTTCTTGTTGTTGTTGTTGTTGTTCTTGTCGTAATCGCATTAAAAGTCATTTAATCGAAAGCGAAAAGCGTGCGAGCAGCGCAGTAGCGCAGCATACTGAGCTTGCCGTGTGGGTGAGCTGGGCTGTGTGCGTGTGTGTGTGTGAGAGAGAGTGAGTGTGAGAACGGTAGCGCTCGCGCGCTTGAGCTTTGAACTGCAGTTATTCTATCACGCACGCCATCTCCCTTCGGCACACGCTCACTCTCACTCTCACGGCTAGTCTCGTTCTCTTTTAGCCTAGCCATCTCTCGCTCGCACGCATTGCGCGCTGAGCTGCTGCTCATAATTGAGATTTGTTGCACTCCGTCGTTGACTTTTATGCGCACATTTTTATTGTTTATTGTTTATGGCGCAACCTGTTCAATTATAGTGGAAAATTGGATTTCGCTCAGGCTCAGAGTTGTTGGGCGAAAAGCAAGAAGCAGAAGGTCAGAAGAGAATTGAGACGGACAGCCGTAGAGGCGGGGAGACGGGGGACGTCTACTCTGCAGTTGGCCCTTAAATGTCGGTTTGTCGCCAAAAACTTTTCCAATTGCTCGCCGAGGCGTATAAGCATACATAGATATATGTGTTTATACATACATTTATATAAATGAAAGTGACTTTGGTGCTTATCAATTGTAATTGTTTGACCGCCCCGCGCTTACCTCAGCGGCAGCACCTCCTGCAGCTCTACGGCTAACCAGCCAACTGCCAAATGCTGCGGGCAACAACAAACGAACGTTTGTCTATGTGTGCGTGTCTGTGTGTGTGTGTGTGCTAGCTTTTAATTACATTTATCTGGCAGCAAAACTTTGGCAGCGACTTCGACGCTTACTTCTGCTGCCTCTTCTTCCTGCTCTGCCGTGTTCATTATGTTTTCATACGCTTTTATCCGCTTGTCATAAAATCATGTTTACTGACATACATACATACATATATAGTATATCATATAGACAAGAAAATATTTTCTATTGTTAACTTGTCTAAAGTAAAAACCGCAAAAATATCATAAAAGTAAATGCTTAAGATTTCAAATTTGGCAATTAGAACTAGCCAAAAATTAGAATTGTTTTCCAAGAAAACTTGTGTTATTAAGTAAAATCTTCGAGATTAAAAACTATAAATAAATGACAGTTTGCATAGGGATTTGTAAAAGTAAAGTAATTAAAAGTTTTAGCAATTAATATTTTGATATAAGTTTACATAGTTTTGGGCACCAGATAATAATATCATAAATTTAGATATTCAACCGCATCTACTCACGATCTATACTATATTTTTTGAGCTCTAGCTCACATTTCGCCATTTTCTAGGGTATCTCTTTATAATCTACCCATCGATAACAGTTCTTTATTCGTGTACATATTTATAGACATTGCATATTGGGCTCAAGTCTCTCGCTGATTGCTCTGTGCTATCGTTTATTAAATTCGTGTTGCTGTCGCAATTCAATTAAATGAAATCTGTTCGCTTTTTGCGCTCATTTGATATGGGCGTACGACATCTGTTTAATCTGCACTGAACACGCTTTAATGGCACGGTAATTGTTTGCTCGAAGTGAGATAAGGCTGCGCATCTGACAACTTTATGAATACAAAAGGAATTGAATTTATTTAGATAGTATACGAGAATCTTAGTGAATGGCAATGCTACAGTTATCACTGTCTATATACCAGGTATACTCTATTATGTAGAAGATAAGAAGCAGACAAATTTGTACTTTAGCTCTTGACTTGTTGGCCTTTTGCAAATTGTAACTAAATATACAAATTTAAATATATATATATTATATGCATGTAAATGTCAGCGTCTTTTGGCTATTTATAGCGGGCATTAGTATGATGTATTAGCTTCAGGCGCTGTGATTAAGTAGGGAATGCTATAAAAAGAACTTTGCTTGAGGTCACAAGTGCTTAAATTCGAATTTTGTAATTTGTTTTTAAATATGTATATGAAACATAGATTATATAGATGAAAAAACAAATTTATTATACAAACAACATAGATTATACAGACAAATTGAAAATAATGTTGCAGACAAACGACTGTTACCAGATATTTGACTTAACTAAATAATAGTCTTTAAATCAGATATCATTTTATATATGTAGAGCTCGAGATATAAAGAAAATAAAAGGAATGTTTGATTGCTAAGGAACTCTACGAGACTGGTTGAATCAATTTGCAAAGATAAGATTGTTAAAATATCGGCTTACGTACTGCCCATAGGTACCAAATTGGCAAAAATATCTTCATGACAAAATCTTCCTGCAGACAAGAACTTCTTTGTTAGGCATATAGTCATAGGGACTTCGGATGCCAGCTATATCGATATACTATATACGACTTGAAAAAGAGAACAATAAATTAATGACTATATCTTTACGACTATATCTTTACGACTGCACTATTGATTTGCTGGGAAATACGGATTTGTGTTTGGTTAGCCAATCAAGATTATATATGAAATATATATATAGATAATCCCTTGTCTTTACAACATGCCGCAAAATTTTAACTTTTCTACTCCCTTGTCAATGTTTTTTGACGAGCTCTATAAGAATTTCTACTATAAATCAAGTTATCTCAGCTCTAGACATAGATCTAACCCGCACTCAGCAATTTGTATAGCTTATCTAATAATACATACATATGTTTTCTGTTTATCTAATGATTCATAGTAGAAACATAAGTTGATCTCGTTTCTTGATGGCTGACAGAAAATTGCGAGTATGAATCATGCGAATAATTCCATTAAATTATGCCATGTTTGCATTAAGATACCAGATACCAGGTAACTTACTCCCCTTCCCCTCCCCTCTCCACTCCACTCCCCCGCTGAGCCATTTGCATACCTGTTGCATTTTCCGCATTGACGTCGAGTCGTGAGCAATTAGCAACAGTTGGCGCTTAGTTTGTGCCTATAAAAGGTCAGCTCGAGCTTTCATGCATTTCCTCTTATTGGACTGTGAGTGTGTGTGTGTGTGTGCGTCGTTCTTATTGGACTTATCTCTGGCCGGCTGCTTGCTCATCAGCTACTTTTCGAGTTTATTGCCTACCTGAACTGTTTTACTTTTCGTGGCAGTTGACAATCTGTTTTGCTGGCCCAGCCACGCCTGCATCGCCCAGCCGCCCCCCCGCTGATGACATCACGCAATCCAATACGAATGTGTGTGTTGGGGTTCTTTATTTTTATTTTTTCGTATTTATTAATCTTATCAGAAAGTTGGGAGCTGCTGTCTCTGCCGTTGCCGTTGCCTCTGCCTTTACCTTTAGCTTTATCTTTACCTTTACCTTCGCCTTTGCTTTTATTTTTTATTTTTATTTCATTTTCGAATACCTTTTTTTTTTGAGTGCTGGTCATTTGGCTCGACTCATGTTTCTGGCGTGGGTCGTTGTTGTTGTAGTTGTTGTTATTTGTTCCTTTATGACATTGATTGTATTTGTCTAATTGGAAAACAGAGAAGACATACATATAGGAAAACCGAAGCAATTAATGGCAATTCAAAGAAAACAAACTTAAACTCAAATGGCGTAAACAGAAGACGCTCGTAAATGTGTGCGCGCTCGTATAACGGTTAAAATTAACACCTTCATCAAAATGTCAATGAGCAAATAATCCAAACAGATGTGCCAAATGCAAACTGTTTAACTTATATATAAATATCTCTCGTTCTCTTTCTGTGTGGAGGCGCCTCCCAGACAGCACTCGATGAGTCAGGCCGAACGGGCCAAAGAAACCCAAACTGAAAGCTAAAGAAGAAGAAAAAGAAAAACAAGTGAAAAATAATTGTAAAGCCGAACGCCGAATTTAATGAGCAATCATATTTAAATAGATTCGTAAAACTAGCAAAGTTTCAAGTGCTGTGTAACGTTAATGTGCGGCGCATCGTAAAGTGTTAACCGTTAAGTAGTGCGCATAAAATGGTTAGGATGCTCGACCTGGACCGCCACGCTGATTGCCCCCTGTGGGCGGCAATGGCCTCCTCCGACGTGCCCTGGACGGGCATGCATTACGCCTGCCTCAATGTGCTCAGCGTCTACTGCAAGGTGTTCGATAGAAAGGAAATTTACGATCTCATTGTGAGGTAAGCGTGTGTGAGCGGGCCTGAAAGCTGCCGCTAGATGGCGCTGCATGTGCTGTGCTGTGAAATGAGCTTTCAGCGAGCGCTGCTTTCGTGAGTAGCGGTAAAAGTTGCAAAGTCGAAATTGAGAGAGAAATTTTTGATTTTATTTGATTTAATAATACAAATTATAATAATATAAAAAAAATATATAAAATTAAAATAATATAAAAATAAAAATAATTATATATGATTAATGGAAACAATAATATAATAATATATAAAAATAATAAATTTGAAAAAAAAAAAATATAAAATTAATAAACAAAAATAATATAAAAAATAAAAATAATTATATATAATTAATGGAAAATTCTATAGAATTTATATAGAACCTTTGGCTGTTTTAATTTAGTATTTAAAAATATATATATATATTCCCAGTTATCCCATTGTCTTCCCTCGTCAATCAATCTCTCATCATCTCTCTTCGTTTATGCTCTTCCAGGAAAACCTGCCAGTCGTGCAAATGTCCTCGTGAGGCTCACGCCATTTACCAGCAACAGACGACGAGTGTGCACGAGCGACTCGGCTTCAAGGTGGTGTCGCCCGCTGATTCGGGCGTGGAGCCACGAGATCTGGGCTATACGTGGGTGCCGGCTGGTGTGCGTGCCTCGTCGCGGGTGAATCGCTACTTCGAGCAGCTGCCCGAGGAGAAGGTGCCGCGGCTGGGCAGCGAGGGAGCGCGATGGCGCGAGCAGCAGATAGCGTATCAGCTGCCCAAGCAGGATCTCTCGCTGGAGCACTGCCGGCATCTGGAGGTGCAGCACGAGGCGTCGTTTGAGGACTTTGTGACGGCACGCAATGAGATAGCACTGGATATAGGTGAGTCTGGCGTGGTGGAATGGGGCATAGTCCTTAAGCTAATGCATATGACTTCTGCTTGTCCTTGTGCAGCCTACATTAAGGATGCGCCCTACGATGAGCATTGCGCGCAGTGCGAGAACGAGATCTCTGCTGGCGATTTGGTTGTGGCCGCGCCCAAATTCGTGGAGAGCGTCATGTGGCACCCCAAGTGCTTCACGTGCAGCACCTGCAACGAGCTGCTGGTGGACCTCACCTACTGCGTCCACGACGACAAGGTCTACTGCGAGCGCCATTACGCGGAAATGCTGAAACCCCGCTGCACGGGCTGTGATGAGGTGAGTGCGCGCTCTCAAATCCATCACCAAATTGTCTAGCACACACACACATACACACACACATACATACGTAGACTTTGAGTGGACACAAATGCTTAGCACACTTTCAGGCTGTTCATCTAATTGTTTCACGGTTCGAATTGCCTCTCGCTCGCTCTTCTTGGTATCCGGGTTTTGTTTTTGCTTTTATGGCCTGTCGCACGCTCGGTCCGCTTTAATGACTGAGGTGTGTCCTCCATAATCTTTAGCCAGGTATATTAAACTTAATTCATTGAACTTCATATCTGCTCGGCCATATCGAAAGGTCAGCCAATGCAGCTTTTGGCCCTTATCGAGGCCAGCTGACAGTTCCTTTGTGGCATTGTCCTCTGGCATGTGGACATCGCTGGCCGCAGCAGCACCAGCAGCAGCAGCTTGAATTCTGAAGTGAGTTCAAGCATTAGTGTTGAGTAATCGTTCAGAGAAGTGCCTTAAAGCCAAGTGAAGCAAGGCAACTCTTGAAGTAAGTCTAAATCTTGAAATCTGTTTTCATAAGTAAGAAAATTCTAAGATTTAAATTTAATATAAATTTAAAATAACCCAAAAAGTAAAAATAAAAAGGAAATAAACATAAGCAGTGAATGGCTAAAAAAAAAAAAAAATAAAAAATAAACAAATATTAATAAAAATGAAATACAAAATAAAATAAAATTAAAAATTAAATAAATAAAAGATAAAATAAAAAGTAACTAATAAAAAAAACATATATAAAAGAAAAAAAAAAATATTAAAAAAAAAAATAATAATTACAAATTAAAAAATAAATAAAAATGCAATGAAGAATAATAAACTAAAAAAAAATTAAAATGTAAATAAAAATAAACTAAAGTAAATAAACTAAAAAAAAAAAAAATTAAAATGCAAACAAAAATGAAATAAATAAATAAAAGAAAATGAATTGGAAATAAAAAGCCAAAAGTATATAATAATATAAATTAAAAAATAAAAGACCGGTTGGATTCGTTTTTGTTTTTTATTTAAAGTTTTGGATTCCTATTTATGTTTATACCAAATTCCATTTTCTAGAGTTTTTAGTTTATGTTGTTTTTCGTTTTAAGCACATTTCAACATGAAAACTTGCACTGATTGATCTCCACTTTTTCGTGTTCTGCTCTTGATTAATGGGCAGTGTGTGTCACCTAAAAAACTCATCTCGATTCTTGACCTTCTAACAGTTTCTGTTTCGTAAATCATATTGGCTCAAGAGCTCTCAGCAGCTGTTTCTTCTCGCTGCTCGCTTTGCTCTGCCAGCTGTGGGCTTCAATATAATCTCTATAGATCATGGGGCGATCTCATTTGTTTGCCATTGAAAATAACATAAATGTATAGCATAAGGCTGCCACGCCCACTTCTGCTGTCGCAAACACACTTTCCCTTTCAACACGCAGAGAGCGAGAGAGAGAGAGAGAGAGAGAGAGAGAGAGAGAGAGAGAGAAAGACGCCCAGGCATTCCAATTTATTTTTGGCACATTATTTCGATATTTATTGGGAAAAAAAAAAAAATAATAAAAATAGATGAATTTCTTATATCTCAACATGTTTGCTGATAAATAAATTTGTGTTGTTGTTGTTGTTGCCGCGATTTGTGGCAGCAACAACTGCAACGACATTGGCCATGGCAAAAGTATTAAAAAACATAAATAGCCCAAAATGAAAAGCGTGAACGCAACAAATGCGAAAACTCAGTGAAAATGGAAAATGTGAAAAAATAAAGAATATATATATATTGCTATATATGTGAGCGTGTCTGTGTGTGTGTGTATGCATGTATTTATTCATTGGCCTTTTGCTGAATAGATTGTTAAACGAAAAATCATTCGCAATTTACATGGCGCGCTGATTAGGAATCGCGCTCGGCCAATAAAAGAGAGCAAAAAAAAAAAAAAAAAAATAACCGTATAGCCCGTGCGCCGAATTCGTTGCCAAAAATCAACCCGTTCCGCCGTCGCCACGATTTGTTGTGATTCACTCAGCCGCTGTCGGCCCTTTAGCTGCGCGGCATTAATCAGTTGCAAGACGATCGATTAGGTGGCAACAACTGGCGCCAAGTGCAACTGCAACTGCAACTGCAACTGCTGCCACCACGCTGCTGCCTCGCTGCCCAAAAAGTGAATAGAGAAACTGTGCAAAATATCTATATATATATATATATCAATAGATATATTTCAAGCAAAATATATATATTTTTGTTTGCAAATTTTTGCAAATATTTAAGTTATTTATTCTCAAGTGAAAATCGGAAAAATTTTCTAATTGAATTACCTAATCGCTCTTGAGTGTTTCGATAGTCTGTCTGAGTGTTTGTGAGTGCGTGGTGAGTACACACACACACACACACACACACACACACATACATTGCATTGCTGCCTCTGAATACTCTATAAAAAGTCGGGCGCATTACGCAAGCGAACGCGAATGGCTGCAGACGACGCGCTCACCGGCATCGGGGAGCTGCTCTTCTCGCTGCTGATCGGCTACCTAGGCGCCTTGGAGTTTGCGTTTGTGGCGCGCCATCTGTATCACTGGAGCTGCCAGCATCCGAATGGCAATAGTGCGTCGATAGATGCGGCGGCCGATGCCGAGGAGCTGCCGCGACTGCGAGAGCGGTTGGACAGGGAGCTGGCTGAGGCGGCGGCCATGGAGGCAGCTGCGGGCACCCGTGTGATGCAGGATGGGGTGCTCTATAGCAACGGATTCCGGGTGGAGTCGGAGGCAGAGAAACGGGCGGCGCTGGCTGCGGAGCTCGAGCGGCAGCGACGCATCGAGGAGGAGACGCGCAAACAGCTGGCCGAGGCGGAGCACAGGCTGCAGGAGGATCGGAGGAGAGCCGAGGAGGAACGACTGGCCGCCGAGGCGAATGAGAGCGCACGAAGGTTAATCGAGGCGGAAAAAGAACGCGAAGCAGGCGAAAGAAAGCGCGAAGAGGAGGAACAGCGAGAGCGGGAAAGGGAACGGGAACGGGAGGAGAATGAGCGCAAAGTGATTGAGGCCGAAAAGCAGCGCGAGGAAAATGAAAGAAAATTGCTGGCAGCCGAAAGTGAGAGACTAGAAAGGCAGGAAAATGAAAGAAAATTGCAAGAAATCGAACGCGAGCGCGAAGAAAATGAGAGAAAATTGCTGCAGGCCGAAGTGGAAAGAGAGGAGAGGCAAAGAAGAGCGGATGAGGAACAGCAGCAGTTGGAGGAAAATGAAAGAAAACTGCGTGAGGCAGAAGAGCAGCGACTCGGAGCCCAACGCCAGATCGAAGAGGAGGAGGCGGCTGCTGCAGAGATCGAGCGTCAGTTGTTCGACTTGGAGGATGAGCAGGAGCAGAGGGACAAGGAAATTGTGGAACGTCTCCTGGCAGCTGAGCGCGAGCGTAAGCTGAGCGCCACAGAGAGCGAGCTGGAGGAGGAGGCGATACTGTTGGAGGAGTCGCGACGAAGGGCAGCTAGCAAAATGGACAAGGAAAAGAAACAACGATCGATTGAAGAGAATGCGCGACTCTTCATGGAGGCGGAGGAGGAGATGGTGATGCTGCAGCAGCGCAAACTGCAGGCGGCGCAGCAGCAGGAGGAGGCACAATATGCGGGCATGGAGCCCGTCGTTGAGGAGCTGTGCGTCAAGAAGATATTGCCGCCCAGATTCGAGGAGCCGCCGCTCGAAGAGCCGATGGTTGTGCAGCGCGTCAAGACGCAGTTTGGCCAAAAGAGCGGAGGAGTCGACGAGCCTTACGCACGCTCAAAGACCCTCATGTTTCCGGGCGTCTCCGATGAGGGCTCCTCCGTGGAGCCCAATTCCAGCCAGCAGTCCTCGTTCAGCACACAGCCCTCCGAGGAGCGCCGAACAGAGGAGGAACGTCAGGAGCCGGAGGGCGAGGACAATGTGCCCGATGTCCAGTATAGCGAGGACTATTTGCGATCGCTGGATGGCATCAAGAGTCGATCCCTGATACGTGAGGATGGCTCGGGTCGTCGACGCGCCTTCAAGAAGCGGCGATCAAGCGGAAGCTCGAACTCGTCGCGTGAGTCACGCGCCTCACGGGACGACGAGCTGAAAATGTTCACATCACTGGAGGAGGAGGAGCTGCGACATGGCGATAAGGCTGACTACAATCCCATCAAGTACACAGAGCCCACTCTGCGCGTCAAGTCGCATCACAGGCGACACAAGCGCAGTCCTGTCAAGGACGTGAAGCCAGCGTCCGATGTGACTGGCTCGCTGGAAATGCTGGGCGAGGAGAGCACAAATCCCTGGGGCGAACTCACACCGGAACACTATAAGGACACGGAGTTTTGGAAGCGCGAGAAGGCCTTGTCCATTGACGAGGAGGAGCTGGATCTGGAGAGGCGTGCCTCCGGCGAAGAGGTGTTGGATGATTCACAGAACCTGCCCAAAGCCTCATCCTTTGAGCACGCGACTGAGGAACAAAATGAACAGGCCGCCAATTCACTGCGACAGCAGCGCTCCAAGGAGCAAGTGGTAAGTGATGCAGGGAAGCTTGAACAGCTGATTATAATCGAACAACTTTTGATCAGGACAAGGAGCAGGAGCAGGAGAAGGACAGCGCGGAATCTTCGAAAGCAACGGAAGCGAGCAGCAGCGACAATAAATCCAATGTAAGTGCTTTGGCCAACTCTTAATCCACGCACGCAATGCCCGCCCAGCCTCCCAATGCCCGCCTCGCCCTAACTATTTCGCCCGCAATTGCTTTAACCGCTTTCCGTTTGCCTTTCATATCGGCCTCTGCCTTCTGCTTTCCGCTTTCTGCTGGCCTTTGCCTCTGCAGCTGCAAACCTCTTCAGCGACAGAGGAGCAGCCGCGTGGTGGCTCACCCGGTCTGCGTCGCAGTCCGCGCATCGACGAAATGGTTCACTACGAGGAGCGTTGCCGCGAATCGGAGGCAGCGAGCCAAGCGCCCAGCCTGCCGACGCCAACGATCACAATTCATCAGCCGGACACGGGTCCCTGGAGGGATGAATATGGCTTGCTCATGGAGGGCATCAGCGACTTCTACGACTTTCAGGCATCCGTAAACCCCTCGAGATCCAGATCTGCCTCACGCAATCCGTCGCCACAGCCGAAGAACGTGGCCAATCGCATGGACGTGGATGAGGCGCATACGCTGGAGGTCTACGATGATAGCGAAGCGGGTCTGCCGGCTGGCGAGCTGAATTGCGAACTAGTTCTGCAAATGCTGGAGGCGAATATAAATGAAAGCCCGTCTCCGGGCGAGCAGCTGCAGCTCCAGAATGTTGCCGACGAAGTGCCACAGAATGGTGGCGCTAGTGCAGCTGTGCCCATGGTCTTTGAGACGCAACCTCAGACCGTCAACGAACTGGAGCAGCAAATGCAACAGAAGGCTTTGAATATTCAGGGAGAAATTGCACTGGAAATGGAAGCCAATGGACTTGGAGAGCCCCATTCAACTCACACTGAATCCGATGCCAATCTACCCCAGCCCATAATCGAGATCAACGACATGGCTGAGCCGCGAGTCGACGACTCGGAGCCATTGCCCACACGCGAGGAGATGCGTTTGTTTGTGGAAAATCTGCGTGCCGAGCGCAATTCACGTGAGCGTTCACAGTCACGTTCCCGTTCCCGCTCACGCTCGCCTCTGCCCACGGCGGACAATATAGAAAGAAGTCTGGAGGCAAGACGCTTGAAGCGCATCAAGCAGAACGATGAGCTCTTTGAGCAGTTGAAGGATGAGCAGGCTGCTTGCTTGGATGTTCCAGCTCCCACTATTCCCGTGATTGCGCTCAGTCCACCGCCCTTGCCCACCATCTCCATTGAGAGCGTGGAGGAGCCCAGAGAGGAGCCAGAGGAGCCGGAGGATACGCCCGAGTCGATGGCCAAGCTGTTCGAGCAGCTGCGTCTGAATCGCGTTCGCTCGCATTCGCGTTCCCGTTCGCCTCTGCCATCGGCGGACAATCTGGAGCACAGTTTGCAGCACAGACGGGAGAAGCTTATTGCTCAGAATGATGCGTTCTTTGAGCAGCTGGATCAACGAGCTAAGACACCAGAGCCGGAGCGTCCTGGCAGCAGTCGGGACATGCGCTCCCTGTCGCCCTCACGCTCACGTTCCAATTCGCCAAGCGGTGAAACGGAGGAGCTGGAGTTGCACCTCACGCTCAATGTCGAGGGCGCCGATCAGCGGACCCTGCGGCAGCACAGCGCCGAGATGGAGACTATGCTGGACAGCATAGCCAAGCAGCGAGAGTTCGATCTGGAGGCGCTGCATCAGCTGACAAATGCCAGCGAGGAGGTCGAGCTGCGCGTCGAATCGGACTTGCCCTGCGACTACGAACGCACCATCTCGGATGCAGCGCGTGAGCTAAAGCAGGAGCTTAACATCAGTGGCTTCAAGCGCTCCACCTACGTGGGTGAGTCCTTGGATCTGGGCAGCGAGTACTCGCAGCAGCGGGAGGATAATGCGCGCTTCGAACGCTCTCGCACGCCTTCGCCTTCGCTGGACCTATCGATGGCCAGAGACCAGGCGGCAGCCCAGCGTGAGATGCAGGAGGCGATACTCAATTCGCTGGTCAGCGCCAGTGGATTGGAGAACGAGAAGCGACTGGGTGCCAAGCCCAAGACGAATGAATACGATCGCAGGGTGTCCGAGGAGCGAAAGGAGGACGCACTCGGGGCAGGCATATCGGGCCAGTTGGACGATCTGCGTCATCGCACGGCCGAGTTTCAGCGCTCACGCAGTCAGAGTCGTTCGCCCGTGCGGGATGTGGAGGAGGCGCGTGCTCAGCAGAACATTGACGCTGAGGCCGCCAAGCGGGAGCTGCAGGATCAGCTGCTGGATCAGCTGGCTGCTTCGAGCGTAAACTTTCAGAACTTCTCGCGCTATTTGAACGCCGATTTCCTGGACAGTGAGAGACGTGCCTCCGATTCGGCGATTATGCAGCTGGATCCGTTTGCCGATATGGAGCCCGAGGAGTATCATCATTTCAGACGCTACTCGCTGGCCCAAGAGCAGCCGGTGGAGGAGTATCCGAGCGATGAGTGTGTCTATATCTCGCAGATCGAAGTGCGTTCGCTGACGGGCAAGAGAACCTGGCTCAAAGAGGATTTCTATACGCGCGATCTGGACAGCCTCGAGCTGAACCTGCAAGAGGGCAGGAAATTGCTGGGGGAGTCGGGCAAGGAGTCGGAATATGCCACTGAAGAGGGCTCATGGGCACGCGCTGTGCTCGCAGCCGAGGCGGAGGCAGCCGAGTTCGATGAGACGAGCGCAATCTACAATTTCGACATATGCGGAGAATATCCTGGCAACGATGAGGCCTGCAGCAGCAATGACAGCGAGGACGAACGACAGACTGTGGTCGAAATGGATGACGACGACGAAGATGAATACGAATTCGAATTGGACGAGGGCATCTCGGATAACAATGAGCGTACGCAGCCCACGGATGAATCGCATCACGATACGTCCGAGTGCGAGGAGGCGGAACGCAATGCGGATCGTTATGCGAATCGGGAAGCCAACGACTGGGAGGAGGTGGACAATGTGGAGGACTTTGCGGACTTCAGCCTGGACGATGGGGCCGTGGGTGGAGCCTATTCCGATCCAGATTCGTTTATCGAGCAGATCTACAACGATGCCGTAAAGAATCGCAAGCAGAGTGGCATTCTCAGGGACTACGAGACAATGGTGCAGGAGCAGCTGCCGGCGGATAATGCCGATCAGAGCGAGTCCGACAAGGAGAAATCCAGTTCGGAAAGCGATCGCTATGCGCTATGGGCCAAGACCCGAGAGCTAACTAGGTCTGAAGATGGCAATAGGCACAGAGACATTGACGTAGCCATTGGACTGCTCGAAGGCGAGCGTCGGGATACGGAGATGCGCTATCTAGGCGATGCACAGGTGGCTGCACGGCAGTCGACCCGCCTGCGCACCCGCTATGGCTATAGTCCGAAGCTGCAGGGCGGCATTCTAGAGGATGATATTGAAGTGGATCTGAACTACAAGCCGAAGAGGGAATACAATTGGCGTAAGAACTTTAAGCTGGACGATAATGAGTCTGAAGAGCCCAACGTGGAGCGGACTGCAAAGGAACAAATCGAAGAGAAGGAGCAACAGGAGCAGCAACAGCTGGACGAAGTAGCTCCGAATGAGGAACAATTTGAGCTGCAACTCGGGCTGGAACAGGATCTATACGAACCGGCACCAAGTGGTGAATTGGATCTACGTCGTTATAGTCTGGGTGGCGAGAGCATAACCCTCTTTAGTCGTAGTCCGGAGCGCGAGCTGTTGTCCGTTGTGCTTGAGGAAACGTTGCCAGAGCAGGAAAATGAGATCAGAGAAGAGACAATCGATCAGACGGAAGCGACGAATGCTGCAAACGAAGAATCTCTCGAGAAGCCCAAAAAGAAGAAGAGCAAGAAGAAGACACGCAAGGGCTCTAAGACAGAGGAGGAATTGCGGGACGAGAACGACTCAGACACGAATCAACAAATGAATCGACGCGGCTCGGCGACCAGAGAGGATGGGGAAACCCTTACGGAAACCCCCAAGCGCAAGGTGCGTTCGCGACGCAGCTCCAAGAGCAGCGCCACCAATGAGGAGACCAACGCTGGACTCCTCTCGCCGCGCAGCAGCATTGGCTTTGTGGCCGAGGGAACTTTGGGTGGCATTGCGGAGCTTGAGCCAGCACAGAAAAAGAAAACGAAGAAGCGCAAGAAGTCAATCAAAGAGTCCACAGAGCAGGAGTCTAGCATAGCTGCAGAGCTCTCCAATGGCCCAGACATTGATGCAGCCTTGGCCGAGGCGCTGGCCAAGATTGCGCCCATTACGGTATCAGCCTCAACCAATCTAACGCCAGCTTCGACGCAGCAGAATCTCTTGTCCAGCCTAAGTGCCGGGCATAGCTTGTGCCTGACTCCTGCCTCATCTTTCGAGGAGCCGCCGAGCTCCGATTTGGCTACTAACAATGCACCAACAGCTGCGCCTGCTCGCTCTGTTGTGGACACCTTTGACCTGATCAAAGATGCCAATTTCTATCCGCTTTTCTAGGCAACGAATATTCTATACTTTTTCATTTGATTTCAATCTTTATCTGTTTCTTATAGACATGTTCATAAGTCCCAAATCCAAATCGCGCACGCTGCATAAAACAATCCACAAAGCAAATCAAAAGCAATCAAATTGTTATGCACCCAGTTCCAGTTCCAGTACCAGTACCAGTTCCAGTTCCGCTAGACTGAGGGATCTTTCACTGTATTATATTAACGACCAGACCCAGAATCGCACGAACGATCTATAAATCGAATCGAGAGCAGGATTATTGTTATTATTATTATTATTATTATTTATTATGATATCTGTTAGTTTATCGATTACTGCTGACAATAAATATGAATATATGAATATATAAATATATATGTAAATATATGTATCGATCACATCGGTTCATTCAGAAACTGCATCTGACGCAATGCTCGCCCCGGCTCGACTCGTCTATAAATATTTCTCATCTATTTGCATTTCTCTCCTCCCTCGTCTCACCTCTCAGTCTCTCGGACTGCAGAAATGCCCTAGCATTGAGATCATTTTGTTATCCAAATGGTCGCAATGCATGCGCCAAGTGCACTGACATTCAGCCAGAGACAATTGGCCATATAATATATGTATAAATATATATATACGGTATATAGTCTATATAGTTGATGTAGTATAATCGTATATGTATATATATGCCATATGCTTGGCCCAATTTGCATTTGGCTCGTTTCGGCCATATGATGTCATCGATTCGAGTACCGAATCTTTTGGGTATTGTGCGAATAGCTCAGTTGATGGCCTCATTCTATGGCTCTTGTCAGCCAAGTCAGAGAATACTTAAAATGTCATGTTTCAAAGATCTTTTTAAGTAGCCATAATACCAGCCATTATTGCCATGGTCCATGCATATAGAATTTCAGTTTATTATTACTATAAAAGTTACATTTTATGATGCTCTATGCAAGTGTGTGTATGACCATTGCTTGGCATACGAGAGATAAATCTCTTTAGTACAATTCCTGATTGACTTGAACTTGATGATAAATGTGATTAATATATAAACTATTGCTTTATATTTGATATATGTATGTGTATAACCCAATAGTATAGTAAATAAATATTGATTTGCTATTTGATCGAGTCATTGACATATATTGTTGATATATCTACTATACTAGATAAGATCTATTTTTGCTTTTAGAGACACGTTTCCTCTTCAAACTTCATTTTTCTAAAGTCAACATTTATCACATAGATCGCTATCTATCTATCTATACACATGCAATTGTGATATCTTATAATTGAATATGCTAGGTATATACATATTTTATTATATTATCAATATCATTTAAAGATCAATCTCATATAATTGATCTTTGGTCGCACAATTCCCTTTACTCTTATAATAATGTCTTTTATTTGAAATCATTTTCTCTCAATTATATACATTTATGTATCTTAATTATTTTTATATATCATTTTGATTATAATTACATTGAGATCATCCATGAATCCCACTTTAAAGTGCGCCTAAAAGCATGCAACAAAAATGTCAATACATAGATGATAAGTAAAATAGCAACAAATAGAATTTTTTTAGCTTTCCCAATGATAAAATCGAATTTGCTTTGATGCAAAGTGTTTTGTTTGGGTTCGCCCGATGCTCTGCCTGCTGTCGCTGAAATAATGCTGTCAACTATCTTATGTCATATCCTTTGTCAAATTAGTCGCTGCGAAATCATATTTCTTGGTGACAATTCAAAAGAGATTTGCGCCAAGTTGAGCGAGTGAATTTCCGCGCTAAAATACTTATGACAACAAAACACAGAATCTATGTCACTCGCATGATTTGTTTACGCAGCTCACTTTGTGGACCTCTATGGGGGGTCTCTGCTCTTCAAACTGTTTGCCATTTGTTCTTCAGTATTTCTATTATTTTTTCTGTCGGTTTGTTATTTCTTTTGGCTGCTCGCACAGGGCCTTTTGCATTGCGTAATCTGGATGTACGTAGCTGAAATACTGTGTATATGTATATCGGTGTACATATGGTTCTTGTTGCACTAAGAAAACATGCGAAATACGTTTGCCAAAAAGTCTTATTCAATAGTTTGTCTTTGACATGATTTCATTTTTCCTGGCGTACTTAAAAATATTTTTCTCTACAAATTTAATATTTCTTTCAAAAATACCTACAACAGCAACATGCCAAAGGGGTAGATTAGTGTATCGAGAAGAGTCTATGATTAGGTAAACCGATTTGAGCTATTTAGGGTATTTAGTCGTCGGCTAATTGTTTGCTTAGCTCAAGAGTTTGAATAATAAATTGAATTTGTTGTCGAAAACGAAACACCTTTGTGGCCAGCTTTTCCAATTTTTCATGAATATATACATACTTATATATACATATACATATACATATCTGGCCCGTAGTTGATTTTTATTGATGTGTATTTCGGTTCCAAGCCGCTTGACCGCAGAGAATAATATAATTAATGATGTTTTGTGCCGCGTGCAAGAGATGACCAAATGCCATTTTAATAGTCGATCTATTTATAAGTCCACAATTCCTAATGGATAATACCAATTGGAGCATATTCATAGACAAACTTCAACTTGAACTTTTGGCCCCAGATGCAGCAAAAAACTCTTCAAGTTTTCCATAATTTTCTGCTCTTTTTGCTGCTCATAAATTTGCAATATTTTTATACAAATAAATGAAAAGCTGGAAAATTTATGAATTTATGACCCAATTAACGCTTCGAGTGTTGAACGTGAAACACGCCAAGTTTTATCAAAGATTCGCGAATCGCATTTATTTATAGACAAACATGAGGAGGAGCAAGAAGAGGAGAGCAGCAAATATGAATTGTAAAATGAAAAATAAATACAAATTAAAAAAAAAATAAAATAAATTCATACAGAGATTGCATTTCACACTGCTCCATTGCTCTTGTCTGCTGGCGCTGCTGCATTAATAGCTGCAATTATTTATATATATATACGAGCGTTATTTTTAATATTTTAATATATGTTCATATTCAGTGTCTACATGGACTCAATTATAAATTCTCTGTGTGCCACAAGAATTTATACAGAATATATTCGTATTTTTGTTGTTGCTTATATTGAAACTAACTTTTACTACCTTGGTTAACTGTAGAAAAACATAATAAAATACGCTTTTAGTGCGTGATTTGATGATGATTCTACCTATCATAAAAGTTAATAATGTCTTATGTTTATATGGGGTGAAAATTGTTTGATGGCTATGCGATGTTTACATATTGAATATTCTTTAAAGCTGATCAGTGTTTTCTATAGAAAATGATCTCTTATGCGATCTTTTTATATTATTATTGATTCAAACAAGGAAATTCTTAGAGAGTATTTGAATTTTAAGGTGATTTGTTTAATGTTTATATATTTTTAGTAAAGGGAAAAAGTTTACTTATCGAAAGTTCTGGATCTTTTTACAAGCTGCTCAAGCTAACCAGTTATATCTAGAGTATTTTTCTGACTGGGCATTTTTTTCTATTAAATTAACAGTTTGAATTTAATAGAGATGCATTTTATCCACGACAATGGGGAAAATATATTTCAAAGTACAATTTGCTACAACAGGGCTTTAACATAACATTAACATAACATTAACTTAACATAACTTTACAAAGCTGAACACAATTTTAACTTGACATAGAGTTAACATAGCAGGACATCAAAAAATGTTAAAGTCAATTTATGAAGGGTATATTAATACGATAAAGGGATTACCTATACATAAGCAAATTTCGCCCTTTCACTGATTCTTTTAGGCTCTCTAAATAACATTTAATCCCATTTTCTCGTACTTTCTATTTGCCTCAACTCTTCTACGTAATGCTTACTTTTAATTAAATTTATAACACCTGTATTTAAATTAGTTAAACAACCTGACTATGTGGGCTTTGTCTGCCCACGTTGAACGTAGCCGAACACGCGATATTTTGTTCCCTCTCTACAGAGATTTGTATGTAATAATTGTGATGTAAATGCAAATGTTGTTGTTGTTCATCTTGTTGCTGCTGTTGTTAGCCTTGTCGGACTTGTCTGCAAATTGGCTGCTTTGAAAATGTCATCGTTACATTGAGACAACAGCGAAAATCTAACTAATAGAGATTTCGACTTGATGGGCAACGCTATTTACCTTGGACGCTTGCCCTTAGCTTGTCACCGTTGCACACAGCTAAATACGAAATGAAATATATGTATGTATGTATGTATATGTGCACACATTCATATTGTATGTCAAGAGAGAAATTCGTAATTCGTTTTTCCAGTTGGAAATTCCTTGCGCTGCAGCTGTTTGCAATTTCGCTTACAATTTCCACTGGCATTTTAATGTGCACAGACAGAGCTGTGCCAAAATGCTGTAACACATTGTGGGCGGCAGGGCAGGGGCAGGGGGGCGGGCTAAACTGATATTAATCATTTAGTGTACAGCCCACGCGATATTTACTGATCAATTAAAAATTCTACATGGCTGGATGTTGCATGCTGCAGACAGAGCCAGACAGACTCGCAGAGGAATCTATGCTATCCAAAAGTTGTGGAAGAGTGAGAGCGTGTGTGTGTGCATGTGTGTGTGTGTGGGTGACTTGTGTGTCGTGTGCACAAGCGCCAACAACAAAGGGAAATTGAATTTTCCGAAAATCTCTCTCTGGTTGCGCGTGTGTGTAAAATGACGTGTATGATGGCAGCTGCTGCAGGTGTGTGCCACACACTCACACACACACACACGCAGGCGGACAGGCAACATTTATTGATATATTTATAGATGCGTGCTGGATTTATAACAAACAAAATTGCAAACTTGACTTGATTCCATAAAGTTGCCAATGATCAAATATTGTCTAAGGCAACAAGCAAAAGAGCGCAACAGATCGCGCACTCTCTCTCTCTCGCTCTCCCTCTCCCTCTCTCTTTCTCTCTCTGTATTGTTGTGCTCTCTCTGTTACGCTCAGCGCAGTGCTGCCGCGCTCTGCGGCACTCCCCGAGATTTTATTTATACACTTGCCTCTGGGGGCGAAACTAGATACACGCGAGACTTTTCCTTCTTATTAGACTGTTTCGGTTTCTATTTTATTTCTTAGTTCTTTCGAAAAGATTTCGAATATTTTGTGAAAGAAACGCGTCAGTTGGCATCACGACTCGGCAAAGTTCAAAACGTTTCGCGAAAACTTTTACGGCTAGCCTCAACTTTTAGTTTCTTTTTTTTTGTTATTTGCTTAGGGAGAGTTCAGTCGGTCAATAGAGTGCAACATTCTTTTTTTGATTTGGTTTGGGGACTTTTTTTGAGTTTAGAATTTTGGAGATTTTTTGGGGCTTTGAGTTTTGAGTGCGGCACAAAATGGCGGACGTGGAAATTATGCAAACGATGACGGAAGTCAAGAAAACGAAGAAGGTCAAGAAGACTTCAAAACGTCGCGAATCCGAAGTGCAAATCAGCGAGGTGGATGCCACCAACGAGGAAAGGGGGTAGGTGGAACGTGTTACGTGTGGTTCAGTTACAGAAAGCAGATGCAACATTTTCGAGTATATAGAGAAAAATATACCAAATGTCCAGTTGTATGGTAGCAATTTGGTATTTTATCTGGTATTTTGGATAATTATTTCATTAATTTGTCTTGTCTTGGCTCTGCTCGTCTTTTGTATCGTATTCCCGTACATCATTCGATCTATTCGAAATTCAAATACTCTGTATCTTTCATGTACATTTATATATAAATATATCTTAAAAACTATCCAAAGTACTCGCATAATAATATCGAACGACACGTTTACTACCTTCTTTCCTCGGCAAAACTGTTTACTAAAAGGTACCCAACATAATGCTGTCGTTGTCTATAAATGTCTATAAATGTCTACACACACTCCACAAATAGAAAAACCAACAAGAAAACTACAAACAACAGCAACAACAACTACAACAACAACATACACTGAACAACAAACTAAGAAAACAAAACAAATAAACCGAGAAACTGAATAACAAGTGAATACACACATTATATTGAGTATATACTATGCCTACCCAGTGAATATACTATATATACATGAATATACATCTCGCCTATGCGAGCAACAACAACAACAACAACACCAATAACAACATTTTACACTGACCCACACGCCATTTGAATATTCCAATATGGACTCTATGCATTACTACTTCTCTATGTTTTACTTTGATCGAGATCTATTTGGTTTGGCTACATCGTCGTGTGTCCTTTTTACAGTTAATTTTCAGTGGCGAATACACAAAGGCCATGGACAAGGACTGGCATTCGGGACACTTTTGCTGCTGGCAGTGCGACGAGAGCCTAACTGGACAGCGTTACGTCATCCGGGACGATCATCCCTATTGCATCAAGTGCTACGAGAATGTGTTCGCCAATACGTGCGAGGAGTGCAACAAGATAATCGGCATCGATTCGAAGGTGAGCTTAACTAATCTAGAGCTAAAAAGTAATATATGGAAGATGAGTAAAAAATCATATATGGTCAAAGATGATCATATTACATATATATAAATCTGTGGAAAATGAACTAATAGATAAAAAATAGTTTAAAGAATCAATTGAAAAATTTATCAAATAACAGATGAAAAACAAGAGCAACAAATACATAAAAAATTTATTAAATAGTTGAACACAAATTATATCGAAATGTAGAACATATAATCAATAGATTAATTAATATCCGTTCGATTGCTTAGATTTAATAATTTGATTGATAAATAGATCTTTTTGCATTAGATAATTCTCATCTTGCGGTCATCTTCTATATTTAAAGCGGTTTTAGAAACAGAAATAAAATTTAAATTCGAAATAGATCATCTCAAGTGTGTAGCATTATATATTCGTATTTTCACCAAAATTTTTAATTTAGATAAACCTATAGCAGAACGAATTGGACGCGGCAAACTAAATTAGGCATGCACAAATTGTTTTCAATTTTATTTAAATATATATGTATGGATCTTAAAATCTTGTGTAGATTAATTGCTACAATCTTTCTGTTGGCTGTAATGCAATAATAAAACTGAGAAATATATTCCTAGAATTGAGATTATCTTGAATTTTTCTAAATAAATGTAAGTCATATTTATGAGATATTTAATGTAATGTCATAAATTATTAATGAGTACTATGACAGACTTCATAGGATCTTCTGTATTAGCAGAGACAACTCTGTATATAGGCTAACTGAATAGCTGAAGATACTACAATAATCTATAGCATTTATTAAGCAACTGCCAACCTAGTTATAATCTCTTTCCATATATCAATTTCAATAAATTGATTGAAATTTTGTTGCCTCCCCTCGCCTCTGCAGGATTTATCGTACAAAGACAAGCACTGGCACGAGGCCTGTTTCCTCTGCTTCAAATGCAATTTGAACCTGGTCGACAAGCAGTTCGGAGCGAAGGCCGATAAGATCTACTGTGGCAACTGCTACGACGCGCAGTTCGCGTCCCGTTGCGACGGCTGCGGCGAGGTGTTCCGTGCAGGTGAGTGCACTTACAACGCTGCCACCAATTGTGGCATACTTTGTGGCGGCCACTGTAAATAGCATCTACATATATGCGTGATATATATATAGACTAAGTTGAGTATAATGAGCGGCTGCAACCCGTTTTTGGTGGGAGGCTCGGGAGAGAAATGACATTTTTGTGTGCCAAATTAATTGCACTCGCGGGGCAATTTGTTGCCAACGGGCGACACATTCCATAAATCGCCAATGTGCGCGGCCATCTGAACGTAAATAACAGGCGCGCATACCCTGTAGAGAAGTTGCGCTGCGGGGTATGATGTGCTAGCGGTAGCTGTGGAGAGTGGGAAGCAGCTAAAGCTGCTGCTGAAGAGCTTTCAAATTATGACAGCACATTAAACTTTTAAGCGAAGACTATTTGGTTTATGTAAAGCTTTAAATAGATAACGGATAAGCTTATAAAAATATTTGGAATTATTGCCAGAAATTTATTAAAATTCAATTGAAACTTCTAAATCTTATGGATAATGTCTTGATATCTCGTTTCTATATATTAAACCTGGACCATCCCATGAATTCGCAGTGGAAATCTTTCTTAATATTCAGATAAAGCTATGTGTATTCGTTCGTTTACTTAATGTTAACTCAAGGTTAAGTTTTTATGTATTCCAAAGTATTCTCTTATGTATTTCTAAAACTCACTTTGAGTTCACCTTATATGACAATGTATATCTGTTACAATACTTAGTGATAGGCGCTACAGATTCTAATGCATATGATAAGGTATTTCTAGGCAAAGATAATATCATAATCAGCTAAAAATCCACACACATATTAATATCTGATAAAGCCCGTCTCGCCTAGTAATTGATTTGTGTTAATATTTACTCTGCACGCGTATATAGGGTATATTTGTAGTCGTGTTATCTTGAGCTAAACGCTCCACTAATGAACCTGCTACAGTTGAGTGCGTGCCGAGTGCGCTGCCTGAGGCCCCGTTGTCGTAAATGTCCGATATCTGTTTTCATTATACGTTGACTTTACTGCAATTTGTGTCCAAGTTTTCGTGCTCGAGATGCTCGAGACATAAGTCGAACCAAGTTGAGTCGAGTCGAACCGAGTCAAGTTGAGTCGAGTCGAGCCAAGTCGACTGCAAGTTCATTGCCAGCTGCCCACACGCTCCGCAGAGCCCCGCAATCCTAAAGCAGCTGTGCGTCAGGCCCTGAACCCGAACTGGCGCAGGTGCATGACATTGTTTTCATTATTGTTTGGGCGGGCGGGGGGTTGAGAAGGCCAACAGAAAGGTGTTAAATGTGACAAGCGCTCCAGTTGTTTGTGCCCCACTCAAAGTCAAAACAAATACGTTTCAGCTAAGAAAAGGTCTTATTCATATTATATACACTTAAGTGCGGCTGCTCCGATAAACAACACGAAACGTTTCCCATATCAATCGGGTGCCAACAAAGCCCAGTTAAAGCCACTGCCAAAAATGGTATTTCACCTGAAAGTACATTGTTGACATTGCCAATTGCGAGACTTGCCTGATAAACATCCACTGAGATCAATGTCAGCAAGGCGAAGCCCACACAGCCCCACACAGCTGCTGCCAATTGCAATGACATTTCATAAATCCATATCTCCACCTCTATTCAAAAGTATTTACATCTTTATTTGTTTGCATCTCTGCCTTCTGTTTGCCATGGGTGCCGCGTTTGCTTTGCCTATTCAGGCATTAGCTAATTGTCTAATCAAATATATATTAGATATTTGTTAATTTGCCAATTTCTGTTGTGGACAGAGCTTAACGGGCAGCCATTTTATACAGTGTGGAATCGCATGCAATTGGGGTATATTTGTTTTGGTTTAACTGAAGTGGGGGGCGTAGAAAGCGTGGCAAAAGGTGTTGAGCTGAGCCATTAAGTAATTATATTGATTTAGACTTACCCATTAGTTCATCCATATACATGAAAATATATGTATATGTGTACATATATTCATCATCATTCATCCCGGAACTGGTATGCACTTAGGAAATTCTTCATTTAGTCAGTTCTGCCTTCCCTTAGACCTTCCTTCATGCTCTAGCTTCGCTTTCTCTAGCTAGTTATTGTCCTACCCAGCTTTTGCTATAGGCAGTTCTTCTTCTACTCAATTATCGATTAATATCGATAGCCAACTTTAGTTATTCTCACATTTCTTAAACACATATAGCCCTTAGTTATCTTATATAGCCTCATTTTAGTCATCTGTAATTGATCTCATTGCTCAATGCCATGTGCTTCAGGGATACATATATGCTAGTCGTACACTCCCCATCTATGCACTCCAAGTTGATAATTGTCAAGTCTATGCCACAAATTGTTTAGATTGCAACGCCCACTCAATCAAACGAGTCTAGGGTGTTATATATTGCTGAATATATTTATGTCTATGTATACATATGTCTTGTGTATATAACACATATTTATATTTACGCATATATAATCACCGTTCGGCCATGTCATCTATGTTAATTCATGGCAAATTGTGTTTAATACAGCATATGTTCTCTGACTCATCAGATATTTGCTTTTATTTGTTTATATTTTCATATAGAATTCATATTTAAATTTTCATCTGTTTTTTGGTAATGAAACTTGTTCTGTTTTTTTTTTATTTTTATTATTTTTTGGCTGTATATTTTTGTTGTTGTTGTCTTCGCATGATTTGTGGCTTTTAAATAGCTTTTGGCTGTGCGTGTTGAAGAATTATTATTGAAGATCGTTGATAAGCGTGTGGAATTAAATTAATGTGTTTTATATGGCTATTGTGTTTTATTTGATGAGCAAAAAACTGTGTCTAGGATTTCTGAATTACTTTGCCGAACTGCCAGAAATTTGGCCGAATTAGAGGGATTGCGGATTTGAGTTACAATTTGATGGGGGATTTTACTAAGATTATGTTTTAGTCGGATTAGATACGTATATAAGAAAAGAGAATTGGTTTGAAGGACATTTAGATATTTCAATGCTAAGCAGGATTAATATATAAATAAATATATGCTAGCCTATGGTGAATGCCTTGACAGAGGCTTGCTTATAAATACCCTTTAAAAGTACTTAAGAGTTGGGTTGAATATCATCTGTTATACTCTATACAATAGAAACTTTCACCTTGCCTTTATAGCAAATCAATATGGAAGAGTACCTATAGTTACTTGGTCACTCATAAATCAGATCTCTTTCATGCCCCATCTCAGCTAGCTTTACAGGGTATACCGTCAGAGAACTTCACTCCTGTACTCTGCATGTATTAGTTGAGTCAAACTTTGAATTAATTTTCTCTAGCTAGGAACTCTATTCTACTCTACTCTAGTGGACTATCCTCTGCTGTCTCTCTCTCTCTCTCTCTCTCTCTCTCACTCTCCCTGTGCAACTGCACTTGAAGCAACAGCCTCCTCACTCCAGCTGCTGCTGCACTTGCAGTCATTGCAGCCGTTCGATTGCCTAATTGCTTAATTGCTTGCCGATAAAGACACAGAATGTGTAGTAGATCGAATTTAATGGCAGCTCAATTAATTGAAAAACATTTATGTCTATCGTATATAACGCATGCTGCTAGAGCTGAACAGAGGCCCACGCAGCAAGCTCCAACATTTCCGCTCGGGCAGAATAACAAATAAATAATAAATGTCAGCCGTAAATGGAGAAAGGCCTTTAGGGCTCTGGCTGCCTGTCTAACTATAAATGGGGGCATGTGTTATGCACGCAATTTCCCACTTGGGCGGCCATTTGAAAGTGGCAGCAGCAGTTGACAATTTCCATATCGCATTACCTGATTGTGGCTGCAGCAGCGGCTTCCCACGTTGGCTTGGCTGGCTTCCTCGATCGTGTGGCTAGCCTCGGTCGGCGGGGCGTGGCCGCTTTTGTCAGGGGCATTGGCAAGGCACTTGGCGAGCATCTGCATAGCATTTAAGCTGGTCAGGCAAGATGAGACAGCTCCAGAGGAGGCGAGGCGAGTCGAGTCGAGTCAGTCAATCACACTGTCAATCAGCTGCAACCAGTTCCCGCCTGTCGAAATAGTTCATAATTGAGCCTAAATGGCACGTTGCAGTCAGCCTGCGGTCGATCTGTTCCACTCGAACGCAATGCAACTCGAACTTCAGGCGAACACAACTCGCCACGAAACTCACCACAGCTCGGCGCGAAACTCACCATGGCTGGCTGGGTTCTGTTTACGTTGTGGCGTTTTGTTTATGGCGCTCGTTCTCAGTCTCAAAACGGCTTTCAGAGCGCTTTGGCCAGTGCCGCGGACGTAACCGAGTGTTAACTGTAGTAATTGAGTCGAGGCAACGTGTTGCATGTCCACAGACAATTGCCCTAAACAGATCAAATTATTTACAACGTGAATTACAACACTGAAAAAAGTATTATTTTTGCACCTTACCAAATTGCTTAAAGGAAATGATGTTGTTGTAAACATCATCAACTGCAGCTGCCAGCAGAGTCGTAAACTTGCCACAGATATTGAACACGCCGTGACACGCCGTGACACGCTGCGTATGCGCAATATATGCACAACCCACACGCACTGGGCGACACTTGAGCCGAGGTTTGACTGGCATTGCATAATATTGTAATATCGCCCGAGCTAGCCAACCAATAAATTATCAATTTTCATATAGGCATCATGTTAAGCCAGACTTAGCTGGAGTCCAATTGGATTCCGCTTAGAAATTGCATAGCCAAAACCGGAAACGAATTTGAGCTGCTTTTTGGGCTGCATTTAAAAAAATGTGGCGATAGCATCGACGTGTGCTACATTTAAAGAGCCAAATGGAAAACATGAAAAGCAGCAAGACACACAGACACAACAACAACAACAACAACAATCGGCATGAATATGCACGCAAAGAGTCAGGTCGAAGCCCACTTGAGCTGGCATTTCTTTTTTATTTATTGTTGGCACTGCAATTGAATGCCAATTGAAATGAAATCGAAATCAAAATCAAAATCAAGAAATGAAATCGCATTGAAATTATGACGAAAGCCTCAACTTAATTAATTGAAGAGGCTAGGTAGCTGACCCAATAAAAGAAGACGTTCGCTCCCAGAGCCCTTGATCAAGTGTTTACATCATTCAGACAGATATATACATAAATATATATATATATACATATATATATTTGTGGCATAAGAGGTGCTTAGGCAAATGAATTGAATGTCATTTGTCTGTTTGGCTTATCAGACAAGCCGCAAAGCAACCAACAACAACAACAACAACAACAACAACAACAGCAATAAATTTCAATTTCAGCTTCAATTTGAATTTCTCTTTTCTGTTTGGTTTTAATTTTTTTTTTCTTTTTTTTTTTTGGCTGACAAAAACTAATAAATCTCTTATAGTTTTTCTCTCTCTGTCTCTTGTTTGCCCTGCAGCCGTTGACTTTTGTGCAGGCGGGTCAAATGGCTAAACAAAGAGACATCTTTGACAGTCTTGAGCGAGATCAGATCGTGATATTGTCATGTTTAGCCAGCTCACAGACATTGCCAAAGGTCAGCGGGAAGTGCTTTGCCTCAGTGCATATAGGTTGGCCATAGCTGAGCGCTAATTGAGCTACTTGGCTATTAATTTGATTGAGTTTTATTTGCCCATAAATTCAGCTTTATTTTTTGTTAGTTAAGCAGAGTTGCCAGAGCTTAGATGTGTATACGATTTGAATTTGAATTTGGTTAACTTGAGCAGGAGTTGCCAGACTTCAGCTTAGACAACTACCAGGCCTTGATTCAGATTTCGATTATGATAAATGATAAATGAAATACATATAATATATAACTTAAATATATTTCAACAAATTTGCTCTTTAATGGGCATTTCAGTTCAAACAGAGTTGCCAGACTTTAGCTTAAATTCGTTACCTAGTTCAGCTAAAATATATATTTTAGTTAGTAATTCACATTTAGTCATTAAACACTCTAACTGACTTTTATTGCGCCTCTTAAGACCGCATTTCCACTCTAGCAGAGTTTCCAGATTTAAGTTTAAGTAAGAACTTGCATTTTCCCATTTTATATATATTATTTTTAATTAGTAACTGACATTCCATAATACATTACTCAATCTCTTCAATAACTACCCCATCATTTAACTATGAATTGCCCATAAATTGCCAAACAGAGTTGCCAGATCTGCGCATAAAAACTCCATTGGACATTTATTGGCCTTAAAGCGTTAACTGCCCGTTAAGTGCATAAGCAACAGACAAATTGTGCGCACAAATTGGAGTAAACGTAATTTGAATGCTCGACCGCCCGCAATGTCAGCTCCATAGCCAAAAAGAAAGAATGAGAGAGAGAGAGAGAGAGAGAGAAAACACCATTGAATTTTTAGCTGAGCTCTGAGAAAAATTTAAAAATGTATTGCTTATATATGCAGAACGCGTCTTCGTGCGACACTTTCCATTTCGCTTTGGCCACGTAATCCCCGAGCATTGTCTCAAGCCGGCAATCAATCAATCAGTCAGTCAATCGCCGAGCTGTGCTCCGACTGTCTCTAGGCTATAGCTGAAGCATTTCAATGTCGCCTCCTCCGATCCGCACTTGACCTCAGCGCGTCGATTGGCGGCGTCTCTACATGTTTGATTGTTGTTCTTGTTGTTGTTGTTGCTGTTGTTGTGGTGGGCGTTTTGTGTGGCAAGTCGTGGGCGAAATCTTTGGCGCTTTGGCGAATCGACTCGACTTCAATTAGTTATAATTATTTATGTTCGTTGAGGAAACCCAACGAATGCGATTCGCTGTGGTTTGGTAATCCAAGCTGTGCCACCTAAATTCTTAGCCAGAGCTTAATTATCACACTCATGTATATATATATATATATACATATATAGTTGGTTCTATCTATATGAATTTCCTGTGGGCCAAAAAACTTTTGACTCGTGTTTTTTCTTTTGTCAATTTCCTGCCTCGATTTGCGCACGCGCTCAGCCAATTTCCAAGCAATTTATTTGTTATTATTTTGTTGTTGCTTTTTAGTTTTTTGTAAAAAGTTAATTATTTAATGATTTATGAAAGGCAGCGCCGTCGCCGTCGTCGTCGCCGTCGTCATTTGCTGTTTTGTTATTTATAAACATTCTCCAAGTTTTAATGAAACTTGTTGCTTAGCCAGCCAAATTTTTGTTAGATGTGATGTCATTGCCTTGAAGCTGGAGACTCGACGTCGCCAAATTTGCGCGCTCAAATTTATAGAGTATATTGTTAGAGTATCTCAGTCGGTTGACCCAGTTAACAGGCAATCGATGGCATCTCAGCCTGGCTTAGACACTCTGAGTCTCTGTTTAGGCCAAGTCGTGACTTATTAGGCCCGTTGCAAGTAGTAGCTGACTCTGCTGGCAGTGACTCGATCTGCATTTAAGTAACCCACTCACACTCACTCACTCACACACTCAGCTGTCAATCATGACTGACGTTGATGTACTGAGCTCGCGCATGAAGTCGCGTCTGCATTTGCAAACCAAAACGATTGGCGCCGATCGCATTAAGAAGGCCAAGGATAACAACGAGGACATTGCCGTGCTGAGCATGTTCCTGCCCAATGCCAGCGCCGTCGAGGAGAATCGCAGCTTCTACTGCTCACTGGGTGACTACTGCCGCCTGGGCGATCCCCGTGCCACCAAAGCAGGTAATGATGGGCCCGCAAGCTGCTCATAAATTAGCCATGTTAATTAAATCCGGCGATACATCATAATTTATCAATATTACTGGCCATTAAACGGGCCGAGTGCTGGCCAAATTGGTAAAAGTCACAAAGAAAAAAAAAATATATATATATATACATATACATATATATGTAGCTAGACGCCCCCATGGATTAGGTTGAGGTGTTTGCAGCCCGCTCTCTATAACGTCATCGCAGATCTGCTTCGTCTCTGCGATGAGTAATTGGAAGTCCAAAAATATACACTGAGAGAAAATTGATGCGATTAGGCGGTCGTTGATCGTGTTTAATAATTTATTCTAATGGGAAAATGGTTTAATTTGTGCCACGCTTTGTTTTAAATTTATGACAAATGCGTTTTTAATAACAAGCTGCTTGAATTGGGCTTAAATGATATTTAATTGGCTTTTGGGCGTTTAGCTGGATTTTTCTTTTTGCCACGATAGATGAATGGAAAATAGAATTAATTTTAAATGAAATTTTATGAATAGCAGAATATTTATATAAACTTAAAATTCATTTTATAATTTTTTAATATTTTTTTTTAAATCTAATATAATTTTTTTTTTTTTTTTAACTATTAAAATTGGGCAGTTCCTCAATTTAACATTTTGCATTTCTTAGTGATGTTTTCTTTATTTCTATATTTTTTAAGTCATATAAATTGTATGACTTATTGAATTTGCTGGGAATATTTTTATTATAAAAGAAGTCCAAATTCATTTAAATATTTATGATTTTACATTTGAAATGCAAGTAAATAAAAATTAAAATCATTCAAAGCTTTCAATTGTTTCATTAATGTATTAAAAATTGATTCACTTTGAAAGCAGGTGAATCAACGATTTCTAATTTGTATTATTCACTCTTTGAAGTGACGTTAAATTCCAATTATACGATTGTTGATTACTAAATGTAAAACGAATTCCAAATTATATTATGCAGAAATAAGTATTTAGTATATGTAAACTAAAGTTCTCTCTTAAGGGAAATGCTTTGCCGCAAATGCCTAAGTAAATTTGTTGATATCTACATATGGCGGAATAGCAATACGTAAATTATTAAAATATTTGTATGTAAACAGAAAACTAGAGTAAATACGAAGAAGAAACAGTGCCTGAATTACAGGTTAACATAGGTAAAATTTTCAATGCAAATCTGCAAAGTAAATACCAGCAAATAGTTCCTCCCCAGATCAGTCCATACGTAAGCCTCACGCCAACCTAGCTTCGCCAGCTTTTCCACATATGACGGCAGTAACATTGTCTTCAGACACTTAACTTTGATGGCATAAATTTGGCATGCGATTTAGGCAACTTTTGTGCTGCTATAATTTGCCAACATATAAAAAGGTATAGGGCCCAAAATTAAAGCAGAACAATAGAATCGCTGCCCTGACATTATTCAAGTCAATTAGGCTGCGCTGTCGCCTCGATTGCCGGCAGTCAGTGAACCCAGAAATTTTTGGTAAAAGTTTTCGCTTCAGTCTTTATATTTGGCAACAAATTTCGAGCACGCAATAAATAAACGAAACAGATTTTATATGCACACAACCAAAGCTATATGAAGTCAGGCTATATAGTATATATATATATATATCTTGGGGCTCATATTTCTCTCTTGTCTCTCGAGTCTCGCAAAATTTGAATAATTTTTGCATTAATTGTTGTGAAAATGCGAGCTATTAGGGGCGGCTGGGGGAGTTGGGGCTTGGATTGAGGAGCTCTTCGACAGTTGCATGTCAGCTGAACATAACGGTAGTTCTCCATTTATATATTTATTATTTTTTTAGTTATTATTGAAACTAAATGCTGATTGGGTTTTCTCTGTTGATGGTTTTGGCCTGAATGTGTCTGGTTGGAATTTGGGTCTATTTGTCGATTTGTCGAAAAGTTCAAGGTTGCAATGAGTGAAAATTGATTTGTTCGGTTCCGTTCTGTTCTCTATTCAGGCACCAAGAAAATGGAGTACAAGACCCGGCAGTGGCACGAGAACTGCTTCTGCTGCTGCGTCTGCAAGATGGCCATTGGCACCAAGTCGTTTATACCGCGCGAGCAGGAGATCTATTGCGCCGGCTGCTACGAGGAGAAGTTTGCCACGCGCTGCATCAAGTGCAACAAGGTGAGCAAGGGGAGAGTGAAGAGAGAGTATTACAATTTGCTAATTGATCTGATCCTCTTCTCATTGGCTGGACAGGTCATCACTTCGGGTGGCGTGACCTATAAGAACGAGCCGTGGCATCGCGAGTGCTTCACTTGCACCCACTGCAACATCACGTTGGCCGGGCAGCGCTTCACTAGCCGTGACGAGAAGCCCTACTGTGCCGAGTGCTTTGGCGAGCTGTTTGCCAAGCGTTGCACCTCGTGTGTGAAGCCCATAACAGGTGAGCAGCGGCAAGGAAGTCTTATAAGACGGATAACTAACACTCCCCCTATCTCTCTGTCTAGGCATTGGCGGCACTCGCTTCATTTCGTTTGAGGATCGTCACTGGCATCACGATTGCTTCGTCTGTGCCAGCTGCAAGGCCAGCTTGGTGGGACGCGGCTTCATCACCGACGGACCCGACATCCTGTGCCCCGACTGTGCCAAGCAGAAGCTGATGTAAAGCTCGAACGCCCCCTGCCCCTCCCACTCCAATCAAATCAAATTCAAATGGATCAAAAACTGGGGCCAAGTGCCAGCGATAATTAGCCATAAACAAAAAATATGAAAAGCAAATCGAGAAAAATATGGATCAAAAATCAGAATATGTATTAATCTATATATACGCATATATATAAATCAGTATATATATGCAACAAAATAATGCCTTACACTTACACATATATTAGATATCGAAAATTAGCTAAAACAAAAAAAAAAAGGGAAAAGAAAATCCTAAACTAAAGCAAAAGTTTTTATGTAAAATTTGAATTCTTAGCTATGAGAGAAATGTTTGAAACTATTTAGAGCTATAGCAGCAACACTTGATATTTGATATTATTTTTGTGCTTTATTTGTCGAATTGTATAAAAATTATGAAATATATAATTATTTATTATTTGTAATTGCATTTGAGCGCGCGACAAACCGAAAACCGAAAAACAGAAAAGTAAAGCAAAACACAAACAATGGAAATATGTACTTGTAACTATTGTATGTATATGTTTATTTATTTATTTTAAGTTCTTTTAACACACAAACACACACACACACACACACAGAGAGCGAGTGAGAAGCAGGAAGAGATAAAGAGAAATGCGTGCAAAAGTTTCCTAACAGCGGGTTTTGTCTTCAGTTAAATACTTACTTATTAAAACAGAGTTTTAAATATCTTTTATTTGTTATTAAACGATAAACAAAAACCACATTTAAACACACAATAGCAATTGAATTGTTTAGTTTGTTCTCTAATTTCAACTTTATGTTTTTCTTCTATTTCATTGGAGCACAAAGCGCAAAACTAAATAAAATACCCAAATACACACATAATTATTTTACAAATGCCAACAAAATGTCAATGTCCTTAACTATTTAATGAAATTAAAGCTAAATAAATTAATAATATTAAAAATGTGTTTTTAATTATAAATTTGAAAGAATTTATTTAATTACTAAATAAATGCTGAATTTTGAATGTTTTTACCAATCACAAATTTACCAAATTTTAACTTGGTAATTTGAATTTGAATAAACTGAAAATACGTTAACAGCGCTTACGTTACGTATGCCACCAGCGCAATAAAGAGCACTGAACGCGCATGATGAGTAGGGCAACGCAAAAATGAATCAATAACAATGTAAACGCAATGCAAATTGTCGCTGTTTACTGTGAATGGCAAATGAACAAAACAATAACAGATTAATGATGAGCAACAATAACACGCCGGATCTAAAAATAATACTGGAGTTTAGGTAAGGTAGAATGCCCTAAGTATTTAGCAACATTAACGAAATTTGTGTCTTCAGTGCTGGCGCAGAGCTGCTCTTTGGCAATATAAAACGACGTGAAATCAGCTTGGATGGCACGCAAAAATGTGAGCTCGCCTAGAATTTACTTCTATTTTGGTGGAGTTAAACGATTCCATTGCAGGGACCATTGCAAATTTGCTGAAGTGGATGCATGCAAACATTTTAACGGAGCGGCCAGAGCTATTTATACAAGGAGACTCAGTGTAAGGAGAGAGTATAGGAGCAACACGTGCAGCTGTAATATTTTTATGTTTTTCTGTTTCAGGCGGCCTGGCATATTAGTGCTCATTAATGATACTGACTGGGAGCTGCTGGTAAGTAATATTTATATTTTTAATTACATTTCATTTATCGCTTTTAATTAGGGAGAGCTGGAGTACGAGCTGCAGCCGAACGATAATGTGTTATTTATATCCACACTGCACGGCGGCTAAAACTCACCGCTGTTAAGTAACAGAGACTGGCATGTTAACTAGTAGACGTAAAAGGTTTTATTATAAAAAAAAATTAATAAAACTATTAAAAATAAACTTTAAACAAATCAGAATTACGTCCCTTTGACAAAAATGACAAAGGCCCACACGGTGGTTCGGGAAGTAAAGTTTTCTTCATTTCAGCCTAAAATTTAGTCATTCAGCTCGTATATAAACCAGTGTTGGCCCGAATAAGCAGTTGGGAATTACAGCGCAACATACGCAGCAAATACTTTAAAATTTAGAATTTCTTATTGAGCGCACTCTTATAAGATTAATGAGCACATGCTGTTAACTGTACAACCGCTTTTTTTTTTTTGTATATTTCGAAGCAACATTTATTCAATTCTTTGCTTATGTGTGTATACATTATTCATATATTAAAAGATATGCAATTATTTATGTATATTTTGTTTTCCTTTTACGATAAATTAAAGATAGGCACTTAATTTACATATATTAACTAACTGTACGTTATGAATTTCGATTTCGATTATATTTTTCTTTTCTTCTATTTTTTTTTTTCGTTTTCCTTTTCGGCTGGCACTTTGTGGTATGCCTCTCGTTTTATGTGTGTGTGTGTGTGTGTGTGTGTGTGTGGGTTTAGGTTGATTAAGAGCTATGAAATATATTTCGACATTGACACATTGAATTCAATAATTTCAAATTTTCTATATGAAGATTAGAAAAGAAAAAACAAAAAACAAAGAGGAAAACTGCATCCAGGGCAAATTATAATAATACAATAGGATGAAAATTGATGACAAAAAATTTAACGCAACTAAAATCAAATAAATAATAAATAACAAAAATTATAAGTATGCATGCATATATGTATATGTATGTATGTTTGTATGTATGTTCGTATATGATAATTTGATTCTGATGAAACCGTTTCGCTAAAGCTATGTATACTCTCTGTGCTTCTTCTTCTCCCTCTCCCCCTCGCTCTATCGCTCTCTCGGGCATCCTTCGGTGTGGAGGAAGGCTTCACTTGTTGCTCTCGGGCGGACTTGCTGACTCAGCTGCGTGGGCGTACGACTTGTAGCGACGCAGTATAACGGTCGAGGTGCTCGTGTTCGTGCTGGAACTGGCGCTGGCCAGGCTGGTGGACCAGCTGCCCCGGTTGCCCGACAGCTGCTCGGCGGCCAAGTGGGCATGCTCCTGATCCGGCGTTATGGACATATCGGACAGTATGCCGCTCTCTAGATATATAGAGTATAGGAAGAGTGTGGGTTATGCAGGTTGAAAACTCTCTCTTTTTCTATCCAGCAATATACATAGAGCATGCAGCACAACTAGTTGTTAGGTGAGCGGGAGGTGTGTGAGGTGGGGTCTATTTACATATATACAGTTGAGTAATACTGGGGATTGGTGTGTGTTGGTGTGTGAGTCTTTTTTATATACATGGGGTTTCGGAAACATTAAACAAACAACAACAAGACAACTAAAAGGAACCATTGGCATCTAGAAGAAGTAGCACAATTCAAGCTCTATACCCATGGACAGCTGGCTGACGATAGTCGTCGATCGTTTGTGATGTCGCTTGCTGCTGCGGTTCGAGCCGCTGCTCGTGAGCGTGGCCACTGCTGAGCTGTCCTGCTGCTCGCTGCTGCTGCTCAGCTTCAGCGCCTGCGTCTCATTGATCAGCTCCAAGGTGGCCGGACTGCTGTTGTTGTTGCTATTGCTGGAGCAATGCTTGCTGAAGCTCAGATTGAGGCTGTGTCTGCCCGTCTCATGCGCGGCATGACCGGAGGAGCAGCCGCCGCTGATGGAGCTGCTGCTCGTGGTGCTGGTGCCGCTGGAGAGCGAGCTCTCCGAGATTAGCGAGTTGGGACGACGCATGCTGCCCTTGCCGGGCTCCGCATGACGCAGCTTGGGCGCTATAAGGATTCGGGTTAGGAGCTGCTTTTCCTGCTTAGCCTCGGACTTACTCTTGTTCAGCTGCGTTAGCGGTATGGAACGGTCGCTGATCTGATTGTTGCTCGGACGTATGTCCAGGCAGGGTTTGCTGCCAATGCCCATGGAAGACATCTCCGCCAGGCGAATGTCTGCATAGATATTGATTAGATCTTGCGAATGCAGTTCAGGCTGGCGCACTCACCTCGATTTCGTTTCGCCTGCTTCCAGAGCAGCTTCGATATCTCCTCGGTCCAGGCATTCTTGATGTCCTCCGACATGCACTGCAGCACCCAGGTGTCATCCGGCTTGCGTTTCCTAAACCAGATCTCAAACTTGGTTGTCGAGTCGCCCGTATGCGCAGTCAAACCAATGTCTGAGGTCTTGATGCTGTTCTTGTAGATGTAAATGTCCAAGTTCTGCAAGGGAAAAGGAGGAGGCGAGTTAAAGCTGAGGCCTGGACTCCTGCATTGCTGATCGAGCCTACCTTGTGGTCGGGAAAACGTCGTGCCTTGCTGAACAGCACCAGCTCCTCGAAGAGAAACACCTGTCGCAGCGTCTTCTTGCCGCCGCGTCCCTGCCACACGAGAAACTCGTTCTGTCGCAGCAATCGTCCCTGCTCCTTCACATTGACGTCGCAGTCCCTCAGCGAGTCCATGGCCAGCAGATCGTTGCCGTGTCGCAGCTGGAACTTGACCATCTCCTCGGCACGCTGCAGCTCCTCCACATCGGCGGCAATCTCTTGCAGCGCCGCGCCCTCCACGCCCTTGACCGCCTTGACCAGCTGCTGCAGCAGCAGCGCATACTTGCCCATGCGCTGCACGGGCTTCAGCAGGTAGGAGGCCAGGTCCATCTTATCCTGCAGCTGCATCTGCTTCGGCTTGAAGAACGAGCTGCCGTATTCACTGAGCAGCGTATCGCTCTTGGGCTTGTTCTTATTGTACAGCGCGTACAAATAGAACTTGGACTCCATCTCAAGGAAGGCGGCGCCCACCTTGAGGGGATTGCGCTCGTAGCGCTCCAGCTCGCCCAGAAAGTGCGAGTTGTGGAACTCGAAGATCTTCTCAATGTTGCCAAAGATCACGTTCCGCTGCCCTCGCAATGGCTGTGGAATATCCTCGCGCAGCAGCTCATCGATATAGTTCTCGATTACGTAGTACAGGGAGCGCACGTAGTCGCGTTCGGTACCAATCATTTCGCGCATGATCAATAGAAGCGTTCTGCAGAGTTGCGGGGAATAGTGGGAGGTGAGTAAGGGAAAATAAAAGAGATGCTTAAGGCAGCCTCAAATCCTAAGGCAGAGAAAACTCCCCAAAGATCCCAAATAGATTCTCAGGGCTACCCAAAACCCTAAGCAAACCTTTTCATTTGGGCAAGCCCCTGTTTGAAGACAATGGAATGGACTTACTTTTGTATTTTTGGTTCCAAACAGCTGAGCTCCTCCAGTGTGGTCAGCTCCAGGTTGGAGGCATGGCACTGCAGATGAGCATTCGCCTCGATGGGCGAGTGCATGTCCATGTAGCGCTTGGTCGGCCGATCGAAGCACTCATCCTCGAGCAGCTCGTCGTGACTGGGAAGGGAATGCCAGCGTCAGCTTTGATCTCGCCTGCCTCGATGGCTTCTACTCACCTCTTCTCGTTTAGGCTCTGGCAGCTGCAGATCCTCGCCAGCTTCGGATTGCGTTCGCAGTTGTCGCAGACTCCGACGCCGGAGTCGGCTATCTTGGACTGTTGCTCCTCGCCGTCGGCATCGGCCAGGCACTCGCGATCCTGCTCCTCCTCTGGCTCGTCCATGTCCTCCAGATTGCGACTCTCGCGCCAGCAGCTGCACTGGCTGCCGCCGGCGGCGCCCTCGAAGGAGCTGCCATTGCCGGAGCTGCAGCGATAGCTGCCCCGCTTGCTGCCCTGAGCCTGAGCCGGCGTGCTGCTGGCTGACGGCAGTGTGCTGCTCCGGCGTCCAGCTGGCAGGTGCTTGTCCAGCAGCGCTGTGGCATTCAGCTGCGCGGCGAGCCGCTGCAGCTCCTCCAGACAACTCGTCTCGCGCTGATGCTGCGTCAGCAGATGCAGCAGTCGTGCGCCGCCCTCGATGCGCTCTCGCGTCTTCTCCAGCTTCTCGGCGAACTGGTCGAGCGCCGTCTTCAGATTCAGTGCGCTCTCGCTGAGCACGGCAATCTTATTGGCTGCCAAGTGCAGATCGCGACCCTTGGCCAAGTGTTTCTGCAGATCACACAGATTAGAGCCAGTCATGGAGGGCTTCTCTTCGACTTACCCTGGCTATGAAATAGTACTTCTCAAACTCCAGCTCTTGGGCCTTCAGTTGCGCCTCGCTCTCCAGCTGCAGCTGTGCGAATCTCTGCAAGGTTTCGGCACCGTCATTGCCCAGCCACGAGGTGACCTACAAAGCGACAGACAACAAAATGAGTTTGCATTAAGTGTGGATGGAACCTTCAGAGACGCGCCCACGCCTATGTCAAGGCTTTCCTCTCTCCCTCTCTCTCTCTTTCTCCTGACGAAAAGTGAAACTCATCGACGATCTAATTAGGCTCCACTTTACAAATTAAAAACCAATCGCGCACAAATCAAATCAAATGATTCCTCGTTGGGGTATTTCAGCGTTCCCAAAGGTATTGAAAGCAATAACAACAATAACAACAACAAAGGCAACAACATTGACAACAACCACGAGCCAATCAACGATCTCACATTGATAATTTTGTAGCTCTAACCAATTTTTAATCACCTGCTGCGTCCAATTGAATTGATACAATCGATGATGATGATGATGATGATGATGATGATGATGCTGCTGCTGCGCCGGGGCAACAACAACAACAACGCAGACTAAGACCCAACCTTAACTAACTAACCAGCTTCTCAGCTAATTCAGCTAGTCAGCTGACGACGCGTGTGCCACGCCGCACTCACTTTCCGTTTTTGGTTGCTGTCTTTGTCGATCTCTGGCTTTTGGAGATAATGCCCCTCAGTGAGCATCAGCAACGTTTTTGTTTTTGGGGGCATGTCCATGTCCTGCCCAATGAATGAAACCGTCTGCCTCCTACGTCTATGGGGGCAGTGTCAAAGCTGTGCACCAGCTTCAGCTGCTGCTCCAGTTTCAATCAGGCTGACTCGGACTTCATGCTCTCATCAGATATGGCAGGCATGACCAAATCGACTAGCGTGCATATATATATATATGTATAAGTACATGTATATGTATAGATATGTATGTGTATAGGCATGTACAATCGGGAATACAGGGTGTTGCAATAGCTCAGAACTGATAGAGGCATTGAGTGCCTTGGAAAATTGATAGCGAGTTCTCTTTTGGTGACGAAATGAAAAGTGTAGCCCATTTTTGTTCAAGTGTAAGAGCTTTCGGCAATTGATTAGAAAATTGAAAATATATACAAAATATCTAAAGTATTATTGATAAATCCAAGAACGATTGGAAACACTTTTGGCCCTTCAAATTTTTGTTGCTGTAATTCTTTTGGAAGTGCAGCTATTGAGACATCATTTTCTTTCAGTGTAAAAGCTTTTTACAACTGATCAGATATTTGTATGCAGTAATGTATATAATATCTGATATCTAATGACAAAAAATACTTCAGTGGTATGGAAAATATTTCATGGTAATGGTGAATTTATAGGAGTTGAGATTTTTTTATTATTTCAGAACTTTAAAATGACAGAAATGTCTTTCACATATTAAAAGCAATATATGACAATGGAATTTTAAGTATTATTGAAAAGCATAAATGAGGTTTTGATAACATCAACAGAATGCAATTCTGCAATCAGCGACTTGGCCGAAATATTTCTCAAATTGTAGAATTCTATAACTGATTATATTTTTTCAGTTGTTAAAGCAAAATTTCATTTTGTTTACATTTTTGGACAAACATGAATTTTTTAGCTATTTATATTTAAAATAATTTCCTGCTAAAATTCTTTTACAATATTTCTTTAATATTTTTTAGACATTTTTACTCAAAATTGAAATTTTATAAAAAATTATAGATATAAATTATTTTAAATGTAGCTAAAAATTAAATTTTTCAATTCTTTTATAATTGGAAAAATTATTCCTCTGTAAATCCTTATATTAGTTATTGTTTAAATAAATTTCACCACACTTAGTTATTGTAGCTAACCTCTTGCAAAACATGCCGTAAAAACATGCCCCAAAAATCTTCGTTAAATGACATTTTAAAAATTCAATTTTTGAACAGTTGATTTTCTTTTTTTTATTTTTTTGCACAGATTTCAACACTTGTTTTAGTAGTTATTTAGCAATTTTCGATTATTTAATTAGTCAATTTATTTTATTTTATTTATTCATTTTTTTTTTTTGCACACCCTGTTTTAGTTTTAGTTGTTGCTGTCGTGTGCAGCCGGCTCAGTTGCTAGCATTGTTTACATGACTGAGCGCAAGGCCTTTTTTAGTTTTATTGGCTGATGGCATTTGAGAGATTGCCACACACACACACACACACAGACACAGATAAGCACACACACAGAGTCAATAAGAGAGCCAATCTAATAAATAAATTAATTGATTTTGATTTAGTAAATCGCTGCTTCAATAAAATTTGTAATGCCAGCGCCGATGCGATAAGACGCGCCTGCAGCAGCCACCGATCGAACCTTACGAATGACGCGCAAGTGAAATCAAATGCAGGCATAGCCAGCGCAGCAGCAGCAGCAGCCGCAGCAGCAGCATTGGCAGCATCACAAAATGGCCAAAACAAAACAAGAAAACTTTAACAAGTTTCAGTTGGTTGCACGTTGAGCTGGCTGATGAGGCTAGTCAGGCTGCTCTGGGTAACTGTAAGTGGCTGATGACTCACATAGTTGGCTATTTGGGCTGCCAAATGGCTGGCAGCTGTTTCACGCTCGCTGCCAGCTGACGCCGATGCCGACGACGATGACGATGATGACGCCGGAGCTGCAGGGGAGGAGCTGCCGATCATAATGCGTACTGAGCTCACAATGCGATAACAATTAATGCTGCCCGCTAAGCGCGACAACAGCAACAACAACATGCCACCAACAGCTCAGAATTGCGACTGGAACACGAACTGGAAGTGAGACAATGAATTGGAATCGAAGCTCGCTGCTCGCCGTCGGCATCGCTCAATGAAATTCAATCAAATCCAAACAATTAGTCTGTGCAAATATATAATAATCAGGCAGAGGGCAGTCGCATTTCGCTGGCACTGGAAAATGTCGCTGGAATTGGAAGCCAAGAGCTGCTGTTGCTGCTGCTGTTGTTGCTGTTGCTGCTGCTGCTGCTGACAACCAGCAACAGGCACAGGCTAGGCACTGCAAACATCATTATCATGTTGCTGACTAGCGGTGCTAGCTCTACTCAGTTTAGCTATATTTTAGCTGAAATACTAGCCTTAATAAGGTTATAAATGGAAAGTGATTTGTTATATGTTTATGATTATATTTTATTTGCTTGTTTTATAAGCATTTAAATGGAATTCAAGCTAATTATTATGAGGAAAATGGTCAAGGAAAACACTTTATGAGGTCTACTTGAAAATATTACAACGTTTCAGAATGAATATTTGCATACATATACACAATCTATTGCAATATCTACAACTGATGTCTAAATCTATATATGCACTTATATATATATATACACTTTTGTATACATGTAACACAGAACTTTCGATGAAGTGAATTCAATACGCATAATATATTGTACTTTATATAATATATATGTAAAGTTTATATTATAAACATGTACGAAATTCGTTTTCTACAGCTCATTCCACTTTCTTGCTCTGTCAGCTATTGTATTTCACTTTTAATTGCACCTCTCTAAAGGCATATTGTTCTAGATATATTGATTTGCAATTTCCTTTCAAGCTTTTGTCCTCTAGTGAATAGAACTAAAGCATTCCAAATGTCTAACTCAACTTTAGGTGAAGGTGTGTCACAATAGTAAAATATATACTTGAATATATGTACATACATACACAAAATCATATGAGTTTCTTGTATTCATTGCATTCGCTAAAACTTGGCCATTTTCTAGCCATATTTTCCAGCTAGTTCAGAGGCTGTCAGCTCTGTGGCTTTGTGTGCTTGTTGATTATGCTGTCGCTGTTGAATGTTGCCCTGCTGCAATTTGCTTAGCTAAGTAAATATGTGAGCTGCAGGCACATCTCCCGCAGCAGCAACAGCAGCAGCAGCAGCAGCTGCAGGGCCTGTTGCTGCAAGGCAGTGATAAGCTTTCGATTAGAGACTCTATTACTCTATTATTCTATTTGCCAGCCGGTGGCAACTGTCGTTGCGTCTACAGCGCTGCAGCGGATGTTGTCTTTTGTCAGCTTTGCTGATAACTCGCCCAGTTGACTGCACTCTCTATCACTAGACGGCGTATGATGCGGCACATCATAGAGAAGCTGCTAAGGCAGTTACTGTTGTTGTTGCTGTTGCTGTTGCTATTGCTGCTGTTGCCGTTGGGTGTTTGCTGACATAAAACGCAAATTTAACGTGACAGTTTAACAAGTTGATCGCATGCGCCATAAAACACATGCAACACCTACAACAACAGCAACAGCAATAGCAACATCTATGTTGCGCATGCGTGGCAACTGTTGCTGTTGCTGCTGCTGCTGCTGCTGCTGCTGTTGCTGCTGTCGTGTAATTTACGCAAATGTCGCGTATTTATCTCGCAGCCATAAACATTTTTAAGCCACAATATCGAATTTATTTTGACACTTTACAAAGTTGTCGCCATTGTCGAAGCTGTTGTTGTTGTTGTTGTTGCTGTTGCCAGAGCCGTTGCTGTTGCCGTTGCTGTGGCTATCTTAGAAAATTGCGACAGCTATTGGGATTTTCGTTCTGTGTCGGCTTCGTGGGTTCTGTTTCTATTTCTGGTCTTGGGTAATTTATTTGAAGTGCGTCTTAAATGATATGCGTTTGCCATTTGCTATTGCCATTTGCCATTGGCCAATCGCCATTTGCCATGCGGCCTGTCTCATTTCCAACTCGAGCTTAACTAATTTGTGACTCTTCATGGTTGAGGCATATCTGCCAGCTGCTTATCTCTCTCTCTCCCTCTGCTTCTCCCTCTTTCTATGTACACTTTTAAGATGTTCTTATTTTAATCGCCATATCGTGTAATTTGTCCGCAAATTTATGGCAGTTACTCAGAAATTATAGCGCCGATAACTAGCTCCAAATCGCTAAAGTGAATGCGCTATAAAGCTCAGTGTGTGTGTGAGAGAGAGAGAGAGAGAGGGAGAGAAAGGAGGCGCCAGAGTGGAGTTGGGGTAGATGTGTAGATACTCTAGAGCAGCTAACTGACAGCTGTGTGAGTGTGAGTGTGTGTGTGCTCCAAATGAGACATCAAACATGAATGTGGCCTGTGAATGGCAACACTTAAAGTGCACTGAAGCCTTAAATACAAAAAAGCTGTGGACCAATTCCAAAGAATAACACTTAGATATACCCTATAAAACTCGAGTGAATGAAGAGGGGGAGGGAGAGAGCCTTGCAGCATTTGATGAGCTCTGCTAATGGAAATTTAGAGCAAAAGCATCAGCAAAAGCAAGTGAAGAGAAATCTTTGTATACATATATAAAATATTTAATAAATAAATTTATTAAATATATGAATAAATAACTAAGACAAAAATATTATTTTTTGTTTCTATCAATTTTATTGTTAAGTGAAATCTGCTATTAAATGCGAATAGCCAATTTTTTAGGCATGTATATAAAGACCGGATACAATCTATAAATGCTGGCTATAAACCTAGATTTTAAACAATCTTAGCCAAGTCGAAATTGATAGATTATATTAGTTATATTTTACATACATAAACGTACATTTCACCATAAAAACTTCTAACTTCTTTTAAGTGTGAACACATAAATAACATTTAAAACAAAAAATAATAAAAATAAAACCCAAACAAAACTAGCAAAAATTCCTAGATCAAGCGAAACTAACAAAGCCAAAAATACTTTGGCACTTTCATAAGTCTTTTAAAACTGAACCGATTTCCATGCCTAATGGATTCGCATTTCAGTTCGGTTTTATGCTCTGGCTCTGGCAAGCCGAAGCCGAAACCAAAGCGGAGGTTGAGGCAGCTTTTTGAAGTGCAATGCGAATGTGCATTAAGTTTTAATACGCGACATAAATTAAAGGAATCGCAGCATTAACCTGTGCTTAAAGCTAATGACTGAAAAAACAACAAGAAATATATCTCAACTAAAGTGGGATCTTAACTATAAATTGTAAATCAAGTCTGTGACTTTAAGAGCATCGTTAAAATAAGCCCAGTCGTGTAGAGGCTGCAAAAACGAAAATGAAATATGCAATGGGAGTTAGGTCGCCTTACGATTGGTGTATATATGGGACATATAGTATGGGAGGGCTGCATTGCAATGGCAATGGCAATGGTATTTCGATGAGAAAATGGAATGTGAATCTGAGTATTGGTATTTGGGTAGTGGTGCATGAGCGAACTGTGCTATATGCATTTATGCAAAGCAAATATGGAATGGATATTGGTGTACTGATTGGTGTTTTCGAGCATTGGTGTATTGAAGTATTAGAGTATAGTTGTATTAGAGTATTGATGTATTGGTCTATTGATGTATTGGTGAACTGATGTATTGGTTTGTTGTTATGTTATTGTTCCATTGGTGTATTGTTGTATCGTAGCATTGGTGTATTGATACATTGTTGTATGGAAACATTGGTGTATTGGTGTATTGTATGTATTGTATTAGAGAACAGGGCTATTAGAGTATTGCTGAATTGGTTTATAGTGATAATATATTGGTCTATTGGTGTATAGGTGTATTGGTGTATTATTGTATTTTTCTATTATTGTATTGGTGTATTAAATGATTGATGTAGTAGTGTATTAGTATATTGGTGTATAGTTGCATTGGTGTATTGCTGTATTGTAGCATTGATACATACATTGTCGTATGGAGACATTGTAGTATTGGTGTATTTAACGGGAGAGCTGAACTAGAAATGCTCGCATGTTGTTATAATAAAGTAATTTAAGCTGAACTGCTTGACGCGCGAAAAGGCGATTAAAATTTTACTTATTTTTCACTTTCCAAACAGACAGTGAAAGAGAGGGTAGATAACAGATTATAGAGTGATAGGGGAAGAGAGGGAGAGAGGGAAAGAGAGACGGAGAGGGAAGCTGCACGCACAAAGTCATAAATTGTGAACACAAAAGGCCAAAGACGTTAATGTGTTGACAATATTGCATGCAGCCGTGTTTTATGTCGCAGCAAGTGCAACAACAACAACAGCAACAACAGCAGCAGCATCAACAACAACAACAACTTGCAACAGAGTGACAGTGAGCGCAGCTTATCGCTGGCATCAGAGGCGCAGCAGCAGACGTGACGACGCTTAAAGGCGGTAAAGAAAAACTGAAAACTGAAAATGAAATGGAAAATGATGACAGCCGTTGATGAAGTTGACGATTTCTAAAAATGCGTGTAAAATTAGTGTAAGGCAGGAAAAGAAAACAAAAACGCTAAAAACAACATGTCAAAGTCAATGCGACGAATTAGATTTTGACATGTGCTGCGAGGCTTAAGTTGATTCAATAAACGTATGAAGATGCAGCAGCAGCAGCAGCAACAGAAACAACAACAGCAGCAACTGTTGCTGCCGACATTCTAGACATTGCAGCGCCTTTGGCGTTGTCCGTCCGAGCTCTAAGCGTATGATTAACGTTCACATTGATGACACAGTGCGACAGGCAGGAGTTGGCTGGCCAGGCTAGCCTCGCCTCGTCCGGCATTTGCATGCATCAACCGGTTGCCAGAGCCCGTCGGGGTTATTATTAATGCCACGCGAGTCCAAGAGGTCTTCACCTGACTGCTTCTCTCCATCTCTCCATCTCTCCTTCTCTCTCTCTTTCTCTCTGCTCATTTGCCCTGTCGACACTAAATAAGCCTTCATATTTCATGGCCAGTTTCTTTTTTGTTTTTGTGACCGAAATTCTATGCTCAGCCAAGTTCTCAACAGTTGCTGCTGCTGCTGTTGCTATTGCTGCTGCTGCTGCTGTTGCAGTTATGCAAGGCACATTCCTGGCTGGCACACGAGCTAGCCGCGGGTTCATATGTCAGAGGCCATAAATAAGTTGAGGGGTTTGCTTGCTTCCGCAGCAACAGAAACAACATAAAACTTGTCGTTTGGTCAAATGGTCAAGACATCAACGGCAGCAACTGTTGCCACTGGGACTGCTGCTGCAATTCAAGGCGCGAAACAATTAAACATAGTTTTCATTGCACAAAAGCCGCCGACAGCGCGCAAATTAATTTAATGAATATATACATATATATATGTATATATATAAAGCTGGGCAGCTACAGGCAGCACTCAAAGAAAGCGCCCCAAACAAATCCAATTTCACCGCCAGCGTTTGTGGATTTTTTATCGCTATCTGCAGGCAGCTATCGTCAGCTCTTTCACCAGCAACAGCAACAGCAGCAGCAGCAGCAGCAGCAGCAGCAACACCCAAGGCTACACACCAACACTTGGAGGCTTGTAGCACACACCCAGAGAGTCAACAGTTTTGGCCATAACTGGAGCTAAAGTCAACGACTAATGCAGCCGATCAACAATTTAGATATAATATCGCATATCGCATCATAATGTTGTTGTCGTTGTCGACGTTGTTGTCGTCGCTGTTGTTGCCGTTGCCGTTGCTGTTGCAGCAACAAAATGGCGATGGCGGCATCTTTTTTCGCACCTTGTTTGAATGCGCGCCTAATGGACGACAGCGACATTTGTTAGGTGACAGAGCTGCATTCAGAGTCGCGATTCGCGATTCGCGTTTCGCATTTGGTTTTCGATTCAGTTTTGGCATTGGCTGCGCCAGCCGAAGCTCGCGTTGACTTGGTTTAGTTGCGCCTGGCTAGTTAACTACATAAATACATTGATTTAATTAGCCCGACTAAGCTAAACAAGTCCAACGAAGATTCAATACGCTAACGGGCTATAAATCTATTGAGAAATACTGCGGATAGACATAAAAGAGTCAATATCAGATATCTAGTATTACAGATATCTAGTATAACGAGTGGATGATTAGAGTTGAGAGTATGAGTTGTTTTATGTAGGATGGTAAGCTGTGTAGGATTGGTACCTCATCAGAGTGGAGTATGGCCTGTCCGATTAAGCAGAGTATTTATTTATAATATATAATACTATCATTATGTGTATATATAGACACTGATAATCCCTTTAATATATGTATAAGTTTACATATATCTTTGTGTAATTATTACCATCTTTAGATTAGATTTCGATCAACTTCATTCTTATATTTATTATACAGGACTTTCAGCTAATACTTATATCTCTTTATCTGCAGATGTATCTCTAGCTTCAGCAATCGAATTGATTTTATATATAACACTAAGAGTTTAAAAGAAACCATTCCTATCCAAGCGATCATAGTTAGTTAAAATGTTATATAATAATATATTTCAAGTCTCTATAAAGTATATCATAAATTATAACAGCAAACATGTGTCTCTTCCAAATTAATTTACATATTTACAAGCAGCCATCAATATAAACAAGTTCCCAGCTAGAACTATAGTTAATCAAAGCAGAGTAACAAAGCTAGACAGAGACTCAAAAAAGGCTTAGCATTGTATCTGTACATGCCTGACAAATAACAGATAGATAGACCATAGAATATATAACAGCTATGCTTGTACACACTATTCCACATTAATAAATTAACAATATCTAAATCGAGTTGTTCGTCAACTCGAAATGATTCACTTGAATTCAAGAATTCTTGACAAACTTCGTTGAAATCCATCAAAGTTGAACTCAGTTGAAGTTCAAGCGCCTCTTTAGCACCTCATTTGATTTATGAGGAGAGCGCGAAACTAGCTAAAACTAAACTAACTGATGCAGAGCTGTAGATAGTTACAGCTTTCTAGTGAAATGGGTTCGACATCCCACGGCAACTATTGTTGATCTGTGACAACAAATCCGAAACTCTGTTAGCTCTTTGGGTGTCAACAACATTTGAATGCTGTTTGCGTATCTTTTAGTTTAATTCGAGCGGCGATTGACGATTGGCGATATGACAGACATATTCCACGATGACAGAGAGAGAATGAGAGAGAGAGAGGTGGGGAGACAGCCTTGTCTCAGCCGCTTATCGCTGAACTACTTTTGAATGAAAACTAATGAAATGAGCTGCCAGCGCAGCCATCAATGAAGCAATCAATGGGGCAACTGCCAGACAGACAGTTAGGGGGCTTATTGCAAAAAAAGAAACAATAATTAAAATAAAATATATGTAGAAATAAATCGATTGAAAATCGCACAAGTAACGGATTTAATTTCTTTAACCTTGCTTTCACTTTTCTCATTAACTTTTCGCCGGCAATTAAAATTCAATTTTAGCCAAGTTAATTTTGCTCGTTGATAAATTGAGCCAAAAGGCGGAGGAGCGTGTGAAAAATGTACGAAAAACGGTTAAAGCCAAGGCGGCAGCAACAACAACAATAATAAATAAACAAGGAGAGATACGTTAACAAGGCGCTGGCAAATTTTTAAATGCCAATTTCCGCAAATTATTAAATGAAATGCGAAGATGATGAAGTTGAAGCTGAAATTGAAGCTGAAGCTGAAGTTGAAGTTGAAGCTGAGACTGAGGATGAGGCAGCAGCAGGAGAAGGAGCTGGCGTTTATCTATGAGAGTATCTGCGTAGCTGCGTATCGTGTGTTGGCAATTTGACATACTTTTGTTGCCGCTTGTGGCATGCAGCACACATGCAACAATCATAGTAATCATAATACCAAAACATAATCAAAATAAAAATAAAAAACCTAATAGTGGCTGCGAAAGTATGACGAATATGTAAACGGAATATGTATGGGGAGTCGGAGTCAACAGTTGGAGTCTCCATTTGGTGGTATCTGCAGTTTGGGAGTCGTCTCTGGCTTTATGACTGCGCTAACTAATCCCACAACAAATTATTGTGATTAATCAGCGAAATTGCATTAGCAACTGTTGCTGCTGCTGCTGCTGCTGCTGCGAGTCGTTGGGCGTTGCAGCAACTGTCACTGGCGCTGATTAAGCGCCAAGCCGAGCCAAAGCCAAAGCCAAAGCCAACTCAAGATTAGCCGAGCAGAGATAAAGCCCAAATGGGAAGAGCTGTTGTGGGTGCGTGCGTGCTCAATTATGCAGCACGGCAGCAGCTGAGCCTGGGTTAAAGGTAGACAATGATCATGCTCATGATCATGATCATGATCGTGGCAAAGGCATGGCATGGCATGCCAAGCCGAGTCAAGTCAAGTCAAGTCAAGTCATTCATCTGAGCCCTTGCAACTGCACTGCGCATATATACATATCCATTAACAAGTCAATTAAAGAAGAAGAGAAGAAGAAGAAGAAGCAGATGAAAAGTGGCCAGGAAATGCAATTGGCAACGAGGCTGACAGCGATGATTGCAACTGCAACAGTTGCTGCCACAGCTACTGCAACAGTTGCGCATCTTGGCAGGCTTATCTAACGGCTCCATTTGGCTGACCGACTCCGAGTCCAATGCGGCCCAAGCGGATGCGCGTAATAAATTAATAAAGCCAGCTCTTAAGCCAATGCATATTCAATTAACAATGTCGCGCGACTATCTGACAGCTGCATTTGGCATTTCGAGTGCGTCTGTTCAAATGTGAGCTTCAGCGCATTTCCTGTCCACAAACTTTAGCAGTTGCCACACTAACTCTGCCTGCCTCCCTCCCTCTCCCTCTCTCACTCTCTCTCGCTCTCTCGGTTGCTTGATTAAACTTTGTTATTATCGTCACATACATCAAAACTCAAAGCGTGGCACGTTTCGAGCATATCAATTGACAGACAACATGAAACATTTTCTTTTTTGTTTCGGTATTTTTTTTGGTTTTTGGGTTTCTTAGAAAAAATATATCAACAAATTTAGTTAGAATTGATTTGAGTTTTTGTTTTTTGTGTGTGACAAAACAGTTAAACGGTTTGAAGAAGCGGGTGTTGTTAAATAGAAAAAAATAGTTTTCACTTGAACAAAACGAAAATTCTTAAAATGTTTGTAACGCATTTGCGGATTTTTTTTGGATCGACAAAGTTTGTCTGGCGCCAACAAATTGTGGGAAATATTTAGTAAACGGGCAAAGTGTTTAATGTAAATTAAATATTTAATATAAATTTGTACGTTTATAGTTTTTTTTTTAGTTTTCTGAGATGTTTAGAAACTGCGGCAATGTAAAAAAAATACCTTAAATATTTTTACATAAATTTTAAAATTCAAATTTTATAAAATAAAAATATATTACTTTAATACTTAAACATCGCAGAAGTGTATTCACAGAGTTATAAAAGAATGGACATCGAAACTCATATACTCATATTAATTTCATAGAGATGTATTTTAGCACTTCTAAAAATACAGCGAAATCCTAAGATTAATAGATTTTCCTAGGGACTGGGCCGTCGATTAGCATTACCTTCCGGTAATTATACATACATAAATCTCCCAAAAGTATATAGAAATCGTATTGATTAGAGTACCTAGACTGACAATAAGTGAAGATGAACTTTTAGCAGTCATTGCAGCTGCTTAAGTCATATGAATCGAATACTCCATAGCCTAACATAATGTACCCATACCTATTCCAACTCAATATGCGAAATGAAAAATCTGTCAACTCACCTCATTGATCTCATCCTCCAAGGCGCGTTGACGCGTCAGCTGGCGCAGTCGCTCGCGTCGCTGCTCCGTCAGCTGCTCCAGACGCTGAGCGGCGCGATCCACCTCGCTGTAGAGCAGCGTCACCTTGCGCAGCTTATGAGCTGCATCCAGGTGGTAAGCAGTTGTTGCATCTGGAGCGGGCGTGGGCGTAGCTGTGGGTGTGGCAGTGGCTGTTGCTGGCGCTGCATTGATGGCACTGGCTGCCGCTTGCAGGCGCAACAGCTGGTTGGCGCCATTCTTGCGGAGATTATGCAGCTGGGAGTCCATGAGGGCACGGCTAAGGGCACGATGCTGCCCATAGAGCTGACGGCGCGTTGGCAAGCCCAACAGATCGGCGGCGCGTATGTCGCTCAGAGCGCCAACGAGACGACCCCCAGCAGTGGAGCACTGCCGCTGGAACGCCTCCAGCTGGGCAAAGAACTCGCGCCACTTGCGCGCGTCGTGATGATGCTGGCCCCGGAGCGCTCCGCTTGGCAACTGCGATGGCGCAACACTTGTCGTGACTTGGTCCACGCTAATGAATTTAACCAAATGCAACTGCAACTGCAATTGTTGCTGCTGCTGTTGTTGCTGCTGCTGCTGCTGCTGGTCCTGCATGTGGTGGGAGGTCAAGAAATGAAGAAAAAAAGAAACAAAATTTAAAGCCATCATTAGTTGGCCAGAATCTGTCCATGTAAAGCGCTTTAATTGGGCGTCTGTGCGGACTTTTTGTGGGGCGTTAACTTGAGCCGAGGGAGTTGGTTGGCCCTCGCCTAATGATTTCATTTTGTGCTGCAATCGCAAAGGTCAAAGCCTGAAACTTACCTTTTGATCACAGCTATTGCTGCTGTGCTGCTGCTGCAACTGTTGCTGCTGTTGCTGGTTGCACAATTGCAGCAAATCCGCATCGAGGCAAACGGCCAAAATTTCACAATTGCCAATTTGCTTGCTTAACAATTTGAGGCTTTGGCAAATTAAGTCGATTACGCATAAATGTTGCGACTTCTCGATGGCAATTAAAATGGTAAATGTGCGCGAGGCTGGCTGCAACTGTTGCTGCTGCTGCTGCTGTTGCTGTGTACTTTTATGGCCAATGCTGCAAATACATAAGTTAAAAGGCAATGAGTTTTTTCCTTCTTCTGTTTCGGTTTCTATCTTTTTTTTTTTTGTTAGTGAGAAGTGCATGGCCAGAGCAGGCGCCCATAAACAACGCGTGGCTGTCCATTCGTCCGTCTGTCGCTCTGTCTATTTGGTGTAAATTGCGGCTGTGGCAGGCTGCAACTGCAGCAGAACCAACTGGCAACGCCCAAAACAAGTTCAGCATAATTGGCAATAAGCGGCCTCTGCCACTTGGCCAACAGGCACTGCCCACAACTAGATGCTGCTGCTCTGCCTCCCTTTGAGTGTATCAAGAGAACTGCTGCTGCTGCTGCTGCTGCGGCTGCTGCTCGACTGTAAATATGACAAGTTGGTAGCCACTTTTAATCAGCGTAAATAAAAATTGAAAATTGCTGCTAATGGCAGGTGGCCTATTAATAAAATGCCCAACAGGCACTTCTTAACACTTTAGTCAAAGTTTTATCCAGCTGTGCCTGCTGCCCGCTGTCCCGCTGCTGTTCTGCTCCGCTGCCCGCTTGCCAATCTCTGCTGCAGTTCTAACTGTAAATGCATGCCATCTACGTTGGCCTCTTAGCCAGTTAGGCAGTCAGTCAGCCAGTTCTCGGTGTTCTCACAGCGCACAGTCCACCCCCGTCCGTGTGTGGAGGACGCGGCGTAGTTTTCAGTTGATATTTGCACGCAATGCGGCAAAAGCGGCAAAGCTGCGGGCTGCAGCTCTCAACTCACAAGTCTCACCAGCTTCATCATCAGCGCTGGCATGTCTCGAGTTTAATGATGCCGCACACAGCACACATCACACAGAGGCCATCAAAAGCGTTTGGCATTTCAATTTCAAAGCAACCTACACATGAACTAAGCTGCGAGCAAGATCCAATTGTTGATTGCAGAACGAATTTGACATGCTCTTTATTGTTGACATGAAAATGCTGCTGTTAGTTAAGGATTTCATCTGTTAAGGCAGCAGAAAATTGAGCTCAACTTGATGTAACATAATTAAATATCTAACATAATTATTTATTATTCAATTTCTTGCAATTTAATTACTCGTTTGCTGTAAGCCTAGTTTAACAGCTGTCTGTAAATGCTTGCATTTATGTTTAACATTTCACTTTCATGTTTCACTGTTAAGCAATTGAGTTGAATTTGTGTATTCTGTTAATGCTGTTAAAAGGCAGTTATGTTAAATATGCAAGTATGTACATGAGAGCAGCTATTAACAGAGCTGTGGCTATTGGGACATCAAGTGCTGCGGCTGTTAAGCTGCCAACGAGCAGCTACTCCTATATTCTTCTTTGTATATAGAAATACAAAAATAAAAGTGTGCCTAGAGCTGCTATATAAAATTATTACTTAAAATTAAATTACATTTTCAAATAAAAATATAACCCCTGAATATTAGCACTCTAGAAGCTATAAGTTCTGCTTAGCAATACAAACGAATGCTATTATAAGAGCTGTAAATATTTTAAAGGGCAATATAAGACAAGCTGCCTACGGGCTTAATCTTTACATAAACAGCAAATGTTATTTATTATAGGAGCTATCTGTAAGCTAAGCTGCTATTATGAATGCAGTCTGTAAATGAAAAAGAGACTCAGCTGGACTGACTACAGCGACTGCTATTTTATGAGCTGTGACTATTAAAGGGGGAAATATAAGCAGAGGCTGCCTCAAGGGCTACACAGCTTAACATAAGTAGAAAATGTAAGCGTGAAGAGGTAAAACTTATTAAAAGGGAAATATAAGTTAAGCATTTCAATGATGCACAGCTTAACAGAAATGCTTTGGCTCTTAAATGTAAACTAAGGCCTATGCTATGGCCGGCGTGCAGACAAATGTTATGCATATTTCATTGGACTCCAAGTGCAGTGAGTGCAATAAATTTATGAGTGCAGTCCTAGGCCAGGTCGTTCGTGTGTAACCCGAGTTTTCTTTATATTTATATTTGTATTATGCACAGGCATGCATATTAATACCTTTGCCACTCGTTGCAGGCGGCATTTAAAGATTCCCAGAAGTGCAGGCCCCATAAAAACTAATTTAATTGCAAGCTGTCACACACACACACAGAGAGAGAGAGAGAGACAGCTAGAGACACAATTGTTGTGTGAGAGAAGGGTCAAATGGAGGAGCTCTTGTTGATGATGTAAGTTTTTGGTTAAGCGACAAGTTGTCAAAGACAACAAGCAAAGTTTGCTGTTGACACTGCGCCCAGTTCCAAGCCACAGAGCGAGTCGCAGACTCTCCTGGTGAAAACTTGACTCAGCTCAAATATTTAATATTTGCGTGCAGCATAGACTGGCATTTGGATTCGGACAGCCAGCTAATGAATACCTTACACATGTCCGCAAACAAACAGCAAATAATGTCAATGGCTGCACTTGAAGAGCGTGCGACTGAGAGAGAAAGAGAGAGAGACAGACAGAGAGAGAGAGGGGGGATAGTATACACAGTGTGACTGAGCTCTGTCCAAACTTCAAGTTTCTAGTGTCATACGCATGTCTGATGACATGTTGTGCCAGTTATCTAGCGAGAGCGAGAGAGAGAGAGAGAGGAAGGTGTCTCCTTGCTTGAGCATAACAAAATCTGAGCAAATGTTTGTCAAAGTTTTCTACACGATTTGGCCGCATTTTAGCAATTGGCATTGAAGCAATTAACATGCAGCTGGAACTCAAGTCGAAACGGGATTCTGCATCCGAATCAGAATCAGAATCAGCAATAGCTGACTGCCAGCTCTCTCTCTCCCTCTCGCTCTCTCCCTCTCTCTCTCTCTCTCTCTGTCTCTCTATTACGTATGTCGATTTAGATTTCGCAGATTGTTCTGTGATATTTCCAGGAATCGTGGTAGAGCAGTCGACACACACACACATACACTTACTCACACACACACAGCGAGCATTCAACGCTGGGCCACAAAAGTTCACATCATAAATTCAAAGTGTCACGAATCTGTCTGAAAGATCATTCATATGCCTGCAGCAGCAGCAGCAGCGGCAGCCGCTTCCCCCTCTCTCTCCCGCCCCTTTTCTCCTGCTCCGGCTGGAGTTGTCTCCCTCTTTGGTTCGCTACAAAGGGAAGCCGCAACCGCAGAGTCCCTCAAGCAATGTGTCTGCCAATGCTTCTTGCCTGCCTGCCTAGCGGAGCTAAAAACGAGAATTCTAAGCTACACTAGACAACAAAGTTGCCAGCTTAAGTCCAAGATTCTCTTCCACTAAGTAGGCCACAAGCAATTTACGAGCCTAGTCTATTGGGCACTGCAGATGGAATTACAATTTAGGTCAATCACTAGAAGCCTATCTCCAGTAAGTAGCAAAAGTATCTTTGAATATTAAAGAGCATGCATAGATAATCGTCGCAGATAAACATGATTAAAGCTGATTAATATGTGCTTAACTGCTCTTAAAGATAAGAATATGCATATGTGAACATATATCTTTAAGTAAAGTCAAGAGAGAGATGGCACTAACTATTTATATATTCGACATTTCAACTTCTTTATCAGGATATAAATTTTCGATATCTTTTTTGGCTACTGAACTACGTAACCAACACCTTACTTTAGCTTTCTAATAATGAAGATTTATAAAATTTTATCTATCTGACATTAACTCCAACTCCAACGTAAGCCCCATAAAAATGGAGTTAATAAAGCGCAGTTGGCTCTATAGTGTTATTGACTTTTAGCTAAAGCTTTTGTTCTATTTTCTGTGGTAAAGTTCTCAGCATTCAATGCAAGTGCTGTTCGTTGTTTTGCTGTTGTTGTTGTTGTTGTTGTAGTTGCTGTTGTTGCATGTTTCCTTTTAGCCAAAGTGGCAAATTGACTGGCATGCATATTCTTAAGCGGCAATGAGTTCGACTGCCTGATTGCCAGACAGCCAGACGACTGAGCAAGCGCAGCAAAAAGAGACAGCAACTGTGAGATAGAGAGAGCGGGAGAGCGTAAGAGAGAGGGGCAGTGGTGCTTTCCCTCTTGCACCACCGTTAGAACATCTTAAAGGCTTAAGTGCAGCGGCATCGCGTTCTTCGCGTCTTCGACTGTTCCCAGCGCACGTTGGTGGCTCTTGGCCAGGCTTTAACTGCACATTTGCATATCAGCTCGTAAATATGGATGGGCTGCTTGTGAGTCTATGAACTTAGCTCTTGCTACATGTTGTTGTTTCTTTTCCTCTCTGCTGTTTTGCTGTTGTTGTATTGCAACACAAATTGAAATGCCTGGACTGTGAGCCTGTGCCAATTCCCATGCGTTTTACATTTGACATTAAACTGCCCGATTCTGATTGAGGCAATGGCCCCTGCCCCTGCACCGTGCACCGTGCACCCTGCACCCGCCCACAACTTGAACTCACCTGCGCTCCGGTATGGTGCTATAGTAAAGCAACAGCGTGGCCAGCTCGTAGCAATTGAGACCAGCGGCGGCCACCGCGTCCGCCTCCACATGGACAAGTGGGTCGCCTTGGAGGGTGCGTGTGCCTGCGAATAGATGCAAATCGAATCGAGTCTCAAAACGAATTTCAATTGCTTTCGAACAGCGCCTTGGGTGGCCGCAGCGCGTTAATGTGCGAAAAAGTGTGTGAATTAATTGAATCGAATGGCTGGCAAATCACTGCGAATTGGAATTCCAATTGGAGCGCCAATTTTAGCGCTTTTCACCCAGGCCAGGCAGGCCTCGCAGGCTAACTGCCTAACGGGGCGTTGTGAATTTTCCAATTTATATTTATAAGTTTTTCGGCTCATAGACTAGCGAAAGTCTAGAATTATATGCGGAGCAACAAAATGGAAAGTCGGGATATATGTTTACCTGGCAAATAGACGCCGCTGTTCAACAGTTTCTCGGGCAGTTCGCTGATCGAGCTGGGCGGCAACAGTTCCGTCTCCCGCTCCGTCTCCCGCTCCCGCTCCCTCTCCCTCTCCATCTCCGTCGCCGTCTTCGGCTCTGCCAGCTGCGTCGTCTCGCTGTTGAGCGCTAGAAATTGACAAGTTTTTATACATAAATATTACATTTATCTTTATATACATATATTTATCTTCTTTTTTTCGCATATATATATATCTTTTGTTATATAGGTTAATTGCATTTTAAACGCTCGACGAAAACCTTGAAAACCCGTTCAGGATCTGCTGGCAACACTTTTTACTTTTTGCATAATTTTGCCATTTGATTAATTTGTCCCCCCGTTTTCAGCTAGGGGGCGTGGCCAGACCAGTTGGATGGAGGGGGCACCCCATTAATTTCGAGCTGGGCACTTTCGCGTGCGACAATTTTGCGCTTGCAACAAATGCGACACATTGCAGCGTCTGCACAAATTCTGTGTGCACTACCTGCGGCCGCACCACCTGTTCGCTGCATACAAATGCTGGCCAGGTGCTCGGCATGGTGGCATTGCATGCATAAGCATGTAACTCAATACCCTGGCCACAATTGCCCCCGCACTTGTCGGCTGATTTATGCACGCTTGCAAATTGCACCCACACGCCCGAAATCCGACTGCGAGTCGATCGCATTCCGGCGCACAGTGGTGCCAGATAGCCATCTCTGCGCAGCGTTTAAGCGAGGCGTAGCCCTAACCCAATCAGCGAAGGTGTGTGTTTGCCAATCAGAGCTACTCGCTGACCCGATTGGCGAAGTTTTTATGACGCGAGCTGGGCTTGAATTCGTAATGGAAGAGGGCTCAGCTATCCGGGTACGAATCAGAGGCAGGTACAGTCGATGATATAATGTCAATGTCGACTTCAACATGACGAATTGACAGTATACAAATGTGAAGACTGATTAGAAGTACTGCTCTAGTACTAGATATAGGTAGCAGTGGGATCCGGGTTCTAATACCAAGCAAGCTCTCTATCAGCCCAATAAGAAACATTTAGTAGAAATAGACGGTGTTAGCATATAGAATAATTCCAATTGGGATACATAGAAGCAAAGATCCATATGGATAGAATTTTTGCTCAATTTATATATTTACATAGTCTTGCACCACTGTGCGCACTGCACTGCTTTGGTTTCTCATTTAATTTTCATATTTTAGGCTTTGACAAATTAAAAGGCATTTGCACCGTTGTTGCTGCTGTTGCAGCTGCCGATGTTGTTGTTGTTGTTGTTGTAGTTGCTGTCATGGAGACAACGATATTTTGTGGTTAACCAACGCCTGGCGGATGCTGTGGGCCGCCGTTGTTAATGGCTAATGGCTTTTTGTGTGGCTTTTGTGGTCGAGCCGTGGGCGTTGGCAACGCATTCTATACTCCCGGGGCACACAGTCGAGCAATTGAAACGGCTTGCAAGTGGACAAGATATCGAAAGCAAAAGCTGCGATCTATCCACTGATACATACGATATATCTTATCAAGCCAAATTGCGATAGCTTCTGTTGTTCAGTAGTCTCTGAGACGTTTCCTCAGCTTCCAGTGGGTGATAAGATTCACAAAGAAGAGCACAAAGGCAAACCAATAGCAGTTGGCAAAGACGAACCAGAACCAGCTATCCTCTGTGGCAAAAAGGCAGCCGCGATTATACAGATTCTCGGGAGTCTCCACTTGCTTTCGGTAGCACGAGGCTGGCACAGTGTCCTTCTGGCTTACATTGCCATAGTTGAAGGGGCCATCGATGCCGCAGCAGTGGTACACGATCTCATAGTTCCACAGATTGTCGGTGTAGAAGCTGCGCACTACCACATAGACATCCGTATACTTGATGACGCTGTAGCTGCCGGCAAAGAGCAGAAAGACCCCCAACGAAAAGCAAACTATAATGGACTAAGGAATCGGGAATTCATTAGAGTAGCTCTCTCTCTCTCTCTCTCTTTCTTTATCTCTGTCTCTCTTTGTCCCCCTCCACTTACCGCCAGCAGTAGATTGCCCATGCGACAGCAAATCCAGCAGAGGTCGAGGAGCAGCAGAAATACGCAAACGCCCTCCACCCACGACATGAGCACATAAAGTGTGCTAAACTCATAAACTTTGCCAATTTTGACCGTCACATAGACAAATTGGAATAACGTGCCACTATACAAATACTAGACTGAGGATATTTCGATGCTGACTGACATAGTTTTGCACATCACATTTACCGTCAAAACCCCATTGAGCATGAGACAGGCTCCAGTCAACTGCTGGCTCGTGCATTCCCAGGCGGTCTTAACGCACATCACTACGCTACGGTATTTTGGTATTAACTATGTTGCCATAAGGCCTTAAGGGAGGGTGTGATTGATCTAGAAAATGTTAAAAGAGCGTAGAATTTTAGAGTTCAGTTTCTGAAGGTTTGAAAGTGTTTTCGATGCCCAATATGTTTCTTTGAAGTAGAAGTAGAAGTAGAAGCAGAAGTAGAAGTAGGAGTAGAAGTAGCAGTAGAAGAGAAAGTTGAAGCTTACATTCTGATTACTTATGAAACGTAAATGAATTGCAAACCTTTATAATATTTTAAGCAGATAGTTCACATTGCTTCAATGAAAGTGAGAGTAAGAAAACCAACTCTGAATGAATCACAATTAGATCTTCAGCTGCGAAGCTCTCGCGACCCTAATTCAAACCAGACATCAACAAGATGAACTCTCTATGAATATTTCCCCACAGTAAATCAATTTTTTTTCAAATGAAAACCGCGAATTCAGCCAGCGAACGAAATCATAATTAATCAAATTAAACTCGTCCATACTTTCGCTAGAATTCTTAACAAAGCTCCACGATCGGCGTCGCTTTAATTGAATTAAATGTTAAGCACAAATTTATGCACAGAAAATATATCAAATTAGCGCTAAATTTGCGCGATATCTGAAATCGTGCTATTAGCGCAGACCGAGTTCGACTTCGACTACGACTTCGAGTTCGGCTGCCAACTTCAAAGTGAATTGCAGTGCAGCTCTGGCTGCGGGGCGTTTAATTGAATATTGTTTAGCTGTGGGCGTGGCGCTTTGCATAGCATACAAAAACGGCAAAGCAAATAGAAATAACGCCCAGCAATTGAGATAAGCGCAGCAAGTGGAGCATTGGCTGGGCTGCTTGGCGTATGCGTAATGCAATACATTACGTATACGTCGCGCTGGCATTTGACTTACCGCGTGTCTGTCGCTTCTCGCCAGCATCGGTGGCCTCCTCGTCGCTGTCAATGTGCGGAAATGAGTTGCCCAAACAAAATAGCGGCAAGGCAGGCGATGTCGATGCAACAAGCTCTGCATTGTTGTTGTTGTTGTTGGTGGTGTTACTGCTGTGGTTGCAGTTGCCATGGCCATTGCCGTTGTTGTTGTTGTTGTTGCTTAGATGGCTATGCAGCTCCTCGCTGGCGCTTGAGCTGGTGCTGCTTCGCTCGCTGGCATTGCTGTTGCCCGACGAGGTGGAGTTCATGCTATCCTGTCGATTGGTCAGACGCCGGAGCATGTAACGATTGTTGAACAGTTTGTTTTTGGTAATTAAATCGCTGCGCCTCAGTGCGCACTTTGGCGATCCAATGTTGTTGCTGTTGCTGTTGCTGCTGCTGTTGTTGTTGTTGTTGGCCTCATCGAGCTGATCCTCGTGCAGTGCCAGCGGCATCTGCAGCTCGTTTAGCGACACGCGCTCAATGCTGCGCTCGACGCTCACGAGCAAATTCTGCAATAGCTGCGGCAACTCGATGGCCTCGTTAGCCTCACCCTGAAACTGCGCCCTCTCCTGTGCCGCACTCTGTGCGTGTCCTGCTGCAGCAGTTGCTGCTGTTGCTGTTGCTGTGGCTGTTGCTGCTCCCATGGCTGCCATTGACATCTCCAGTTGCAGCAGGCTCAGTGGCTGCTGTTGCGTTTTTGTGTAATCGATATGAATGCAGTTGCTCTGCCCTCCACTCTGTGTGCTCCCCTCTGGCTGCTGCTGCTGCTGCTGCTGCTCGGACGAGCGCCAAACGACATAAAGCTGCGGTGTGGCCTCTGCGTCAGAATCTGAAAGGAAAAAGGAAGTGCAAATATGACTAATGAAGCCCGATAAAACAGTTGAGAGTGTATATATAGAGTCGTAAATTCACAGAGATTAATTGCCCTGCGTCGCCTGTAATCAGTTGGAATAAGTGCAAAGCAAACTGAGAAACTATTTTTAGTGGAGTATGCTAAAGGTAAAAATTGAGATTGTTTTAAAAATAAATTGGATGCATATATCTGAGATATATGTGTATGGTAAGATATAGTAATGATCATTATACTATCCACTGCATATTGATATGAGTTTGTCTTTCAAATATTCTTCTTCATATTTTATCATTTCATCATTTGTCTCTACTCCTCTCTCTGATTTTTGTCTCTCTTCTCTTCTCTCCTTTCTCATTTCACTCTTCTTTCATCTCTCTTCATGATTCTCTGTTCTTTATTCTCTACAATCATAGTCCTCCCTTTAGCTAATCATATATCTATATAGTTATAGCCTTTTTGAGTAGATCTCCATGACTAGTTCGTTCCACTTACCCAATTTGACACACAGATAGAGCTCGGCGGGTTGGAGTGCGTGCGCGAATTCAGAGTCGCTCAGCTGGAGTACGAGGGCTCCATTGGATGTGGCCAGCGGCCAGCCGGCATGCCATAACCAGGACTGCAACGATAGCCAATGAAAGAGATTGAAGATTGAGTAACGAAATCATTTGCAAATTTTTATTATTACGACGATTACATGTTGCGGGGCACAGCACAGGCTGCGACTGCACTGAAATTATGTAGACAACAACACCCGCAAGTGTTAAGCTGCAAAAAGGAAACCGAAGCCGAAACCGAAACCAAACCGAACCGAACCGAACGAAAACTTCAAATCGCTTAGACTGAAAAGCGCATTAAAAATGGCCCAGGCTGTCAGATATGCATAGTAGAGGTATTCCCCCCGCTTACTCCCTCTCTCCCTCTCTCTCTCTCCCTCGCTCTCTATGTGTATTTGACTGTGGGCCTATCAGATGGCGACTATGCCAGTGCCGGGCCTGGGCCGCGTGGCGAGTCGCGATGCAAAATTATAGATAAATCATGCAAGTCAAACTTTAGCAATTTTTAGCTAATTTTTGGCCATTACCCACAGGCTCAAGAAACTAAAAACAAAACGCGACGTAAACAAAATACAGAGAGAGAGAAAAAAAAAATAAAACAACAAGATTTCACCCCTACGGGAATGTGAAATCGAACTTGCAACTCAGAAAAGCGACTTGCAACAGACTCTTTGTGGGGACCTTTGGACCTTGTGGCTGCACTTGACTGCACTTGACTGCCGGAGTGCGCTATTAATTGTTGCAAGGCGAAAATGTTTTGCGCATTGTTGTTAATTTGCGGAAAATGCGCAACAACAACAACAGCTGAAAAACCTTCACTCAACAAACGAATTGGAGGTGCGCTCACATTTGGCTTGATTTATAGCACCTTTTGACTCAACACAAAAGCTCTGCTATTTGATAGTTGTTGTTGTTGTTGTTGCTGTTGCACATGCCACACAACAGAGACCCCACACAGCATACAAAGCAAGAGCGAGAGCGAGAGAGAGACAGAGAGGGAGACAACAGCCAACATAAATCAATTGTTGGCAGCACAGAGCCGCGCTGCATGTGGGCCAGGGTGCGGGCGGTACAAGGGGTGCGGGGAGCGGGGCAGTGCCGAAGCGACTGCTCCAAAATCCATTCAAACAGAAAATGATCAATTTTGTCATTTGATCAAAGCCGCAGCGAAACGATCGCAACGCATCGTTTACAATCGATTGAACAAAATGATCATCGCCACACACACAACAGCAACAGCAACAGCAACAGCAACAACAACAGCAACAACAAGAGTAACAACAACAACAACTTCCCTTTAGTCAGATTCATGTTGTATAAGCCGCTGTCGCCACATGCTAAAAATGATGCCAGCTCTCATGCAACATTTTCAGCTTGATTGAACGCCAATTCCAGATCAGACTCGCATTGTTGTTGCTGCAGTTGTTGTTATTGTTGTTGTTGCTCTTCAATATTAGGTTCTAAATCATTGGCATCGTCGTCGCTTCGGTTTCGTCGTCATTGACCCAAATGCGCGCGTCGCTCGGACGCCGCTTGTCATTGTCATCGAAAGCCGAAGTCGAAGCCGCAGCCGGAGCCGGAGCCGCCGCTCTCTGCCTGTCAGCCCCTGCCGTGCCACGCCCCTGCGCCGCCACATGCCTCAATTTCAGTTCTTATTTTTAGCTACTTTTTTGTTAGAATTCTTTTGCCCATTTTGGCTTTCAAAGTCAGCTGCGGCTCGTTTTCAATTTGCTGCGGCGACAAATTTCCGTTCCATTGGCGGCATTCGCTTTAGGCTCGAACCTCGAGGCTTTTGGCATTTCGTTTCGTTTCGTTTTTTGTTATAATTTTTTGTTGCCCTCCATAAATCTGCGAGGATTTGTCTGAAAGGATTCGGCATTCGGCAAAAACAAACGCATTTATCATTGTGATAGGCTGAGCCGTTTCGTTCAGTTTCGTTTTATTTTATTATTTTGTTGCTCTTTTCATTTTCATTTTAATTTTAATTTTTTTCTGTGGCTCATTCCCACGCCTTTGATGTTGAAAACTAAATTACAATTCGTGTTGTCCACGCAAAAAGATCGCATAAATATTTATAGGCTTCAAATGGAGCAGGAGTGAAAGTGAACGAGTAAGAGATACCCTGTGAGGCATCATATTATCATGAGTGTTGGTCTGCTTCAGTTTGACATTTATATTTAAAGCGTGTTCACTGGGCTTGGCTCTATGTTGATGGATTAAAGGGTATTTTTATGAAATATATATATTGATTATTAAAACATATTTATAATAACATTATTCTCCTAGTTCGTCTGAGATTTTTCTATTTAAATTTCTATATTTTCTTTTATACATCTATGTAAGTAGCATACCCCTTTAATGGATAAGTAGAGGGTATTACATTATTGGATACATTGAGCTCATCTGTAACATATTTAACCACTTCAACCACGTCAACTTCTTCCCTATACTATATATATTTGTAGCATACCCCTGCCCACTGCAATTCACAGGGTATTGCGTATCTTTCAGCGCACTTTATGAGTAATCAAGCCGACAAGCAGTTGGCATTAGCATATATGCAGATCAAGATACAGATATATGTACATATATTTTTATGCATATACAAAAATACATCCGAGTCCGAATTCGACTACGAATCCATGTCCCAGTCTCATTCATTCTATCCCTCTCTCTTTCTCCCTCTCTCTTTCTCTCTCTCTCTCTCTGCCTGTAGTGTCTGTTCCGCTATCGTGTGGCGCCCAGCCTATGGCAATTATTCAGTGCGGGTGCCGTCGCACCCGGAGCGGCGCAGACTGGGCCGATGACGGGGCCATTGGGACCACCGTCAGTGCAGCACAAATTACGCATGCAAAAGGCGCGTTGCATGGACAGGAACGATGGGAAGGTTGGCAGGCGGAACGTGAGGGGAACAGGGGAACAGCGGGACAGACACACTCCCTCAGTCGCACACTCTGCATTTGGCTTGTTTTCTTAATAAATTATAGAAATATAAAACGAAAACAGAGACACAACTTGTTGGCCGTTAGCCGCTGTCCGCTGCCCGCTGGCCGGAGACAATTGTTGTGGGGTGCGCCGACGCCCAGTTTCATTTTCGTTATTATTTTTGTAATTTTGCTATTTTTGTAATTTTGCTATTTTTGTAATTTTTTGGAAATTTGCTTCTCTATTTTTGTTTTTGCTATTTTGTTGCTCCTTCTGTTTGTGGCGCTCCAAGAGTAATTAACATGTTGGCGAAAAGGGCCACACCTGGCCAAAAAGTGCCGCCGGCACAAACAATTTTAATTACACATACGCCGCGTTTGCCGCCAAAGCCAAGCAGCATGAGAAATCCGTTTCGACAGAAGGCCGTCAATTTGGCGAATCAATTTGATATTTGCCTGTCCCTGGCGGCGGACTTCTCGAGTGGCCGTTGGTGTGACTAATGCCATGGGAAATTCATTGAAGCCCATTTGTTAAGGGTATTGATTAACATTTCTTTTTTTTTTTTGGCTTGGCAGCTCGCAAATTATTACGTAGAAAAATATTATGAAATGTGGGCGTGGTGTGAGGGAAATTGGAGAATTCGCTTTGAAGTGAAGAAAGTGATTGCATAATTCGTGAAGCATATGAAATTGTAAAGAGTTTGCCGAGCTAACATGTGATTAGCCTGAACAATTAAATTCTGTTAATGATGTTAAGTAGCCTAAGCGAATTGGTCATTTAATTTGAAGAGAAATTAACATAACATAACGCGCAAGCTACTCAGCTGTTAAGCTAACAGTGTTAAGGTCTACCAATTATATCAGACACTGTTAATACACTCAATACGTGCGATTGATGTTAACCCAAACAAGTTAACATAATACCTGCATGCTTAACAGCATTGTACTAAAGAAAACTTATATTAACATAAAGCTTAGCTTTACAAGAATGACACAAATGAGTCTTTTAACAGTGCTAGAAGGAGAGCTGTTAAGCTAACATTTTCCCAGCAAGAACTAAAATGCTGCTAATATGATTAACAGCATTGAACAGAAGCCAACGAATGTTAAGGCAAGCAACGCTGTTCGCTGTGATATTAATAATCACTTCTGAATAAATATTTGACTTAAATCTAGCTAAACATATTGACCCCAAAAATGAATAGAATCTAATTAAGCAAAGAGTAATATTTATGAACAAACGAGAAAGCAGCGATTTCTCAATGTCTTCTTAATGAGGTCTCTTTAGTTAACATTTTCACTTGCAAGCACAAGAGACGAACGTTATTCAATTGCAGTCAATTACTTTAACTTGGTAATATTGGTTGACTTAGCATTTAAGAATGCAAAGAAATGTGAACTGAGTAAACATAAATATTTAAATCAATTGCAGTCAATTAGTCAAAGCTTAGCACAGCGCAGGAATTTTAATGAGCTACATTAGGTTAATATGAAGTTATTTTTATGCAAATTTAAATATTTTCAATTAAATATTTAACAAAAAAGGAAACGCTTTTGCTTTTTACAAATGATTTCAAACCACGGAATATCAGAATTTCAGATGATATTTATCTATCTCACCATAAACATTTGGCATTCCATTGAACACCATCTGCAATGCGCTTAGCGCTGCGTTTCTTTTGAACTTTTTGCACAAACAAAAGCGAGTGAATTTATTGCAGTCAACGTCACATTTCCGCTTCATCTACCAGAACGGCCATCAAGACCGCCGCCGCCACCGACAGCACCACTGGCAATGGCCAAAGCCAGGGCGCAGCCACACCTACAAATTGTTTGTTTTGCAATAGCAGGAGCAGCACACAGACACATACACATACACACACACTCTGTATGTGTGTAATGTGGCATATTTATGTATATTTTGCATGTTGCTGGAGCTGCCTGAGGATGGTGGCAGCAGAAGGCGCAGCGTGACCAAAATAGATCAGGTCTAGGCTGTCATGCTCGCTGCATGGCCGGAATGCAAAGGCAGACGAACTTCTGCAACCCCCACTTGCCTCTGGGCCCCCGGCCCCCTTCCCATCTTCAACTGAGCTGATGGCATGCCAAATTCAGCTGTTGTTGCAATTTCTTCAAAGCGCGGCACTGGCAGCCAGATGAAGATGATTTAGGCAAACAGCAAGCAGGAAGTACAACACTGGCCATATCGATTGAGTGTTGAAATATTATAGGGCAGCATGAATGCTCTACAAACAGAGAAGTGCAACAAATTGGAATAAAATATGCGAATCAGGCACTTCACAGCCTGTCAACTTAACGGGCTTAAGATAACAACCGGCAGGAGGCAGCAGGAGACGGGAGGCAGGCAACTGCTAAAGATTTTCGATTTCGTGGCAACATCAAAGCAGCAGCTACGATTACATCAGTGCACAGCGAACGTAATGCAACAGTTGAGGCACTACGCTTAAAGACAGCCAACGAGATGAAGACAATGATGCGATGCGATGCGATGCGATGCGGCTCAATTACGACGTACAATTGCCGTCGAGTAACAGCAAAAACCGGTACAACTTAGAGCTGATATTCTACAGATGCCGCACTGCCTCGCTGCTGTGGTGCTCGGTGGTTGCTGCTGCTCCAATCAACCACTTTCAGTTCACAGCTGATCATGAACTTCGGCAAAAGCAAAACACAGCAACAACAACAGCCACAACAACAACAAATCAGCTGAAAACGAGTTTTTATAGCCTCATGGCATAATAACTGAAAAACAACAACAACAACTACAACTACAACAACAACAACAGCTGAAAGATGATCTTGACTCGAGGTCTGGACTCTGATTCTGTCGGGTAATTGAAAATGTTGTTAGCCAACATCAATACCAAAAACGTTCATAAACTTGCCACAAACAGAGACAGACATGGATAGAGACAGAGAGAGAGAGAGAGAGAGAGAGAGAGAGAGAGAGAGAGAGAGAGAGAGAGAGAGAGAGAGAGAGAGAGAGAGAGAGGGAGAGAGACTGGCAAACACATTAAAAGTAAAGCCAATAAGTAAAGTCGAAAGGGTTTTCCAGGCATGCGATTTGCTTTTTTGGCCAATAAGGAAGTCAGAATTCGATATTTGAAAATCAAACAGGCAGCAGCAGCAGTAGCCTTTTCTCTTTTACTATTTGTTGAGCTTCAAATTTGCTCATTCGCAGTTTCTAGGAAAAGTTCTTGGTCGCAAACCACGAAATGTAATTGTTTTTCGTTTTTCTTTATTCTTTTTTTTTTTTTTTTTGTGGGGGGATTAGAAGACATTGACTTTGAGGTGGAGGTTGAGTATATAAGGACGTGGACAGCAACAAAGACAACAACAGCAACAACAACAACAAGCTGAAGAAGTCGAAATAACATCGACAACGACATCGTCGGGCAAATCGAAATCAACTTTATGCACGTAAAATTTTAATGAGCACAGCACGAAGTCAATTTCAATGCTAATCCGGCGGCTAAAACGGACAAAAGACAGGGACATGAAGACAGACGTAGGAACATTTAGACAGCCAGACGGACGGACGCATATTGCATTGACCAGGAGTCGGAGACCACCGGGCCAACGGGCCAACGGGCCACCAGCACCACAGCTCTGGCTGCCTTGGCTGCCTTGGCGGTTCAGCTGCCACATATGCCCTTAAGCCACAAATCACGAAGGTGGCGCACAATCTGACATCCCACTCACAACTGGGCTCCAGGCAAGGTGTCGCTGTAGTCTGTAGACAAAAAGCGACTACACTGTGCTACACGATTGCACTGCAAGTTCTGGGCAAGAGGAGAATGTAAGAGAGCTATGGGAGTGGATGATGGATTTGTGAATGTCTGTATATCTATATTAATATTGTTCAGCTAAAAGGTAACACGACATTCTTTGACTGTTAGGCGGTACGAAGCTCGCCGGGTAAGCTAGTATAATATATATAATAATAATTATATATAATATATAAGCTAAAGTATCTTCTGAATAGAACATCATTTATGGTGAAGACTTTTTAGTATCTAGAAAACATTTGACAATCGTCAAGTCTATTAAAACTAATGCAGCATCGCCAGCAGGTGGTTTGCTTAAATCTATTCCAAATTCTTGGAAAATGTGTTTATTGGCTGCTATCTTTGCTAAGATATCTGAAGACAGCTGTGTGAATAAGCTGTAAAGTGCATGAAAGCACATGCTGAAAACTTAAAGTTAAAATTTAGAAAAATTGAAAGTAAGGTTTGTGATATAGATACAGATACAGATACAGATAGATACAGATGGGGGAAAGCACATTAAGCACTCAGCAATGAGAGATATAAATATACAATAGGCTACAAAACTAATGAAGAAATATTACTAATTAATTTGACGATATATTGCAGATATGAATAAGATGTGAACATAATAGGATCAACAAAGCTCATCATACGTATATATACGTTCATCTCTACTTGAGACTTGTGTCTTTATCAATGATAGACTTTAGCATGTTAGACCCCATTTAAAGATTAGAGCAAATATGAAGAGTTAAGATTCACGAGACCGCCTCTAATATAACAAATTCAGCTACGAGCTATAAACAAGTATTTCAGCTAGACTTAAAGACGCTCTAGAAAGTTCACACTCTCTGCTCTTTATAAATTTTCAATTTTTCGTACATGCAAATCTTTGTTTGGCTCCACAACTAAAACCAATTTCACATTGAACTTTCCGCAACTTCTTGCCATTCATTTAAATGCAAGTCTCTTAAGCCGTACCGCAACCTTGCTTTGTTGTCTAGTGTCATAAACAAGCAACGCTTTGTTTGAACTTGACAAATGCAAAAATAACGTGACGCCAAATCAAATAATCCTGGCGGCAACTTCAACCTCCAACTTCAACTTCAACTTTAGCTCCAACAGCAAGTCTAATTTATGATTGAACCATTTATTAGAGCTTGGTCAGAGGTGCACACACAATTGTCGCAAAGGGCTTGTCAGTCATTCATGGGGATTTGTTACTGTAGTTGCCGTAGTAGTTGTTGTTGCTGTTGCTGTTGCTGTTAACAATTTATTTGAAGCATTTGAAGCAGCCGTTTCTCACAGCGAATGTGTCTACCTGTTGTTTGGCATTGCAGGAAGCGTTCACCTTACCCAGACGAGACGAGACGCGTCGAGTTGGGCAGACAATGACGATAATGACATAAAAAAAGAAGAAAACAAAGTAAAACAAACAGCAACAACTGCAGCAACAGCAACAACAACAACTGGCAGTCAGTCAAACAAAAAGGAACACAATGTAGACACGCACACACATACATACATGTGTTGTGTCTCGGTTTCGGTGTCTGCCACTTGATGTGGACCCCAGCTAAGGCAACACCAGCAACAACAACAACAACAACAACAACAGCTGCAGCTCGATCTCCAGCTTTGGCTTCAGCTCCAACCGCAGCGCCTGCCGCCTCTCTCCTTGTCTCTCTCTCTTTCTCTGTCTTCAAAGTCAATCCAAGCTGCGACTCATCATCAGCCTGGAGCTGGCTTTTGTTGGCTGGCTTAATTACTAAGCAAGTCACACGCGCTTGAATAATTCAAGGCTATCTCGAATGCAATTCTGGACGACGTCTTCGTATCTATTGCCAACTGCACAGCTGCGCATCCAGCTCTTTGTATATAAATATATATAAATATAGAGAAAGAGAGAGAGAGAGAGAGAGAAACGCATAAAATCCAAACATCACGTAAAGCTACTGCGTAACATAATCTGCCTGGCTGGCGGGGATCAGGCAACAGGGAACAGGGCTTGGGCTTGGACTTGGACTTGGACTTGGACTTGGGATTGGGATTCCGTTTGTCACTGTCATTAACAGCGCAGCTGCCAGTTAGAACTAAGTACCTTATAATGAACTGGCTAATGTGCAAGTATATCAACAAATAGTTAGCCAAAGCAGAAACAGACGCACAGCAGGTATTCCAAAGAGTTGTCTATGGTAAGTGATATGGCGATAGATATGAATTGCATAAGAAGGAAAAGAATCTCTTTCTAGTTGATGTCAGCTGGGTAAGCAATATGTGTTAGATAATTTATATGGAGTATACCAAAAAGTATCTATAGAGTAGTTGTGCAAGACGAAAGAGATCTGCTAGGGTATGACATGGTAAGTGATATGGTAGACATTAAATTCACATGAAGTAGTAAAGATTGTTTAAAAGAATTTTAATATCTTATTTAGTATATCTGCTTACCATTAAATAACTTTTATAAGGGAGTGATATGAAGTAAAAATGATACGAAAATATTAGTAAAATATCTATAGTTTTTTTTAGACTCTATGGAAAGTATCTAGTATCTTTAAAGATTAGTGAGCAGTGGATGATAAAAAAAAAATAAAAACAAAAACATGTAAATGTTCTTAGGAGCTGACAATTCTTCGGACATGTATCAAGTTGTTAGAAAACATGGAACAGAGTGATTAAAGTAAATAAATAATGAAGTTAGATCAGCTTTAAGAAAAAGGATATGCCAAAAACTGGGATTTATAAATATTATATAAGCAAGTATGTAGTTCTCTATCAATGATTGTTAAATGCCTAGTAAGAAAAGCAAATATGTATTATGTTAGTTGAAAGTCTTCTAGAAAGGATTATAACTTTACTAATTAAATATTCTTTAGGGTTTACTAAGATGTAAAACAAACAAAACTGCAGCCTTTTTACATTCCAGATTATATTATATCTCCAATTCATATTTGATTGAGTTAAAACATCGTTTAAAGTCTAAAGTCTATTAAGTCTGCCAAGCTCATTAAAGCCTTAAATCATATTTGATTAAGTTACAATGACTCCCCACTAAAACTGAAAGCTAGAGCTCTTCGGCTGTAGTCTGTCGTATTCGGCTGTTCAAAGCGTGTGAGTAAAGTTGATGTTTGAACAAGAGAAATGAATGTTCAATAGATTTGTAAACACTTGAATGCATTCACTCATAATTCATGCTCAAATGTTATAGACGCATTATAATTCATCCATATCCATATCCATAACCATATTCATATCCTTAACGACAACTTCCTCTTCAGCTCTAATACGACATGTGATTGTCATGACTTTATAGCCAATTCACACTCGCACCACACACACACACACACACACTCGCACACACACACTCAGTCATGCACAACACGTGTCTATTCATATGAATGTGAGTGCGCACTCGTGAATGCATTTTACAAGTTATTTTATGCAAGCCATAAATATGCACTTTACACTTTGCACATTTCTTTTTCTTTACCTTGCTGGCTCTGTCTCCCTTCCTCTCGCTCTTTCTCTGTGCCCTCTCTTGCCGTCTCTTTCTCTTTCTCTGTTAGCCTTTTTAATGTGTGCGCACAAGCAAAAAACAAACAGCCAGCCAGAGGATACAGATCGAGTATCTCTTAGCTCTTCGAGGAAGACAAAGTGTGCGAGAGAGAGAGAGAGAGGGTGTGGAAGGGAGAGAGCAACATGTCCCGTAGTGTCTGCCTGCATACAAATTATGTACAAACATGTTTTTCAGAAATGTTCAATTCATTATCGCTAACAAATGCCGATCATGTTTGTGTTCAACACACACACGCACACACACTCGCACACACACTCGCACACACACACAATAAACAGTTCAAAGCACTTTTAGCAGCTCAAAAATTATTGCTGGACTGCAGAAAATCTAAAACGTCTGGCAACTGCATTTGAAATTGGGTCTGCAGAGACTTTATAAAGTGTGTGAAGGAGGGGGAGGAGGAGGAGAAGCGGGAGGGAGCAGCTACTACTGCTGCCGCTGCTGCTGCTGCTGCTGCCGAGCTCAACTCGGTAGCCGTTTGCCATCCAAAGCACTTCGATGCTCAAATCTCTGCAGCTCCGACAGTAATTGCTGTTGAGCTAAGTGATATGCCATGTACCAGCTGCAGCAACAACAACAGCAGCAACAACAACAGCAACAGAATCTGAATCTGAATTCAAATCCGAATCGGAATATGTATTTGAGCGTTCAGGCCAAATCAGTTTGAACAGGGGCAACAAACAAAGGGCAGCTAGCCCCTAGTCTCTGGCTCTGCCTCTCCTCTCCTCTCCTCTCTCTCTCTCTTTGCTTAATACACAATTTCCGCTTACAATTTAGTGGCACTCGAAGCGAACAAAAAAAAAGCGTAAAGCGTAGCAAACCTGATGAGAGTTGCGACCCTTTCCCCCATACATATGCACATACATACATATATTGTATATATGTATATACATGTTTATAAGTATATGTGACCCCTTCCCTATGTACCCTATATTGCCCTTTCTAAGTGTGCGTGTCGCTGCGTCTGCGCACAAAAAGCCGAATTAAATTACAGAACGTGCTTCATTCATTCAAAAAAGAGAAGAAGCAGAAAGAAGCTGAAAGAACAATCAAATAAAAATAAATAAAAGCAAAATAAAAGTGTTTGAAGTGTGTGTGTGAAGTGTTTAGTGCCAAGCTGCCAGATACCTCGCAAGGCTTTGCTTTACTCTAAACTTTGATTCAAGCTCTCCAACCCTCAGTCGAATATGATATAAACAAAAATAATATAGGAAAAAAAATCAAATTTTTATCTCTTCAATTATTTGCTGGCCTAATTGATCTTCTCTAATATTTAAATCAAGTCTTCATTTTCTTTACTTCCAATTTATCATAATTTTATTTCAGCCTCTTTGATCTTTGCCTAACTTATTCATTTACCATTTCTAGTCTCTTATCTTTCATCTAAACATCTCATCTTTTTCTATTGAGAATTTCTCATATTTACCTAAATATGTTTGCCCCTCTCCCCTTCCATCATATCTTCAACTTCCATCCATTTCCAGCTCTCACACATCTGTTCTTTTCATTCTTAAGCTGTGAGATATCCTGTAAAATATTTTAAGCTATTTTCTGTCTGTCCGCCTAAAGTGCTTTAAGTTGACAGCATATCAAAGTACATATTTCTTCCCACTCAATCTTTACTTTTCTAATCTTTGAATTTCGAAATTTTCATCTCAATTTGATTTTTTCGATTGCTGATAAAAGTGTTGAGCGGGTCAGACAGCTACTTTACATATTTGTTTATTTTTTTTATTGACAGTTGAATAGAAATGGACATTTTTATTACTTATTTAAAAAAAAAAAAATAATAATAATAATCAAATATAAATACCAAAAATTAAATAAATAAAATAAAAAAATTTTAATTGAAAAGGAAATGATTATTGTCCAATGAAATAGATTGCAGTTAAATACAACCCGCTAAAAAAAAAACTAATAAATATTTATAGTTTTTCGTGTTATTTAATAACACAAAATAATTGGAAGGCATTAAAATAATGCCTATAGCTATATGACTATGAATAAATATAAAATCTGCTAGGCAGTTCATAGTTTCTCTCTGAAAATATGTAATTTTTACAATCCATAAAAAATTATATTCAAAGGCGAAATTTCTATAAGCTTTTAATATTTCTTTTTTAATATTTAATTACCAATTTTTTTTACAGAATATAACCATAAAAAATTATTTATTTTTCATCTATTTTATTAACTTTTATTTATTTCATTTAATTTTTTTTTCTTGAACTAAAAAATGTGTCTTCCTTTGGTTTTACAAATTTCTAATCATTTTACTTTTAATAAAATACTTTAATACTCATTTGATCATTTCAAATTACGTTTATCAATTTCTTTTACTCTTTCTCTACTAAAAATTTCAAGCTTCGAAAGAAAACACTTTAATTTATAGGGTATAAGAACTCATCGAATGCCACTTCACTCACACGCAGCTAAGATTCTCTGCAGCGAATGTTTTAAGTTTCATTATTAAGCACACGCACACACACTTAAGCACTCACACATACATATGCGTATGGCGAGAAGAGAACGCACAGCTTGAGAAATTAAAAGGCAATTAACATGCAACAAGGCAGCTGCAACTGTGAAGTTGCAAGTAGCAGAGGGTAGGAGGGAATTAAGAGGCCAGAGGGCGCCCTCTGCTGCTGCTGGTGCTGCTGCCACGCCGTGGGCTCAGAATTTATATATATTTTTACGGCTTCTCTACAAAAATCAGCTGCAAATGTGCGTAGTAATTTTTCGCTGATTGATTCAAATAATAAAAAAGAAAAAAAGAACGTTTGCCAGAGTCAAAGTTGTTGCAGCTTGTATGTAGGTCACTTCAAGCAGAGATAAAGATGCAGAGAGGTGGAGAGAGAGAGAGGGGGATGGATGTAGACACCCACAGCTAAATGTGTTGTGCGTGCCACGCTGCGTATGCGTAACGCAAATTAACATAAATTACACTTTAGACACAGCAGCAACAATTGCAACAGCAACAGCAACAACTTGTTGATAAGCAACACACCAACACACACATTAACACACCAACACACACACTTGCAGACAGTTTGTCAAGAACACATTTCGTTTGTAAGCAAGTCTCAATAAGTTTTCAATTCGATTTCGTATTTATTTTTCCATTCTCAAGTCTGCACTTGGTCGACAGCCCACACTTAGTCTTTGGCTTTGTTTGTCATTGAGTGACCAAATCCAAAAGCCTCTTATCGAGTGAAGGTTCTTAAAGTCTTAGCGTAGGTCGAAGGACGCATTTCCGTACTTATTTCTCATTTTTATTTTTATTTTTTTTTGTATTTACGTAAACAGACAAAGCAAAACACATTCCAATTTACAGTGCTAATTGCCTGAAAGTTCAGGGACGCCACTTGGTAGAAAACCGTTATGCAAAAGTACAAAATACAATATTACAGCTATAAAGTTTGAGCTTTGAGCTCTGCATAATAAAAAACAATTGTTGGAAATTACCTCAAACTATATAAAAATCAGATATTGTAAAAGCTTTGATTAAGTATTTTATGGGCACTTTTATGGCTACTTTTCTTGCGGTTTATTCTTTATCAAATATTCAAATATTCAAATATTTCTCTGACTAATCACACTTTAAGGCACTTCACTTCACTGAGATTAATTTATAGACATTTGATTATTTTATTTGATTATTAATTTGTTGTTATTCCTGTTGCACATTTCTTGTTGGCGTCACAAAAAAACCTACGAAATACGAAACGTTTCGTTTCGTCTTCGCTGCTTGTTTTGTTTCTTGTTGGTTTTTGTTATTATGATTTTTTTTTCTGCTTTGCTGTTCGGTTTTCAGCCGCTCACAAGACTGCGCGCCGCGAATTCAAATCTCAAACTGACAAAACCCGAAGCCGAACAGCAATGCGACTTATTTCGACCTATTCGTGCAATTCGACCAATTCGCTTGCGCGCACGAAGTTGTCGGCAATCCAATTGGTAAAGCGCATGCATGTTATACTCAGGATGGCACTGCTATGCTCAGTTTGGCACTGCTAAGCATGCGGAGTTGAGTGCAGCGCGTTTGCCGGTTTTCGTTTAGACCTAATTTAACAGTGACCAGGGCTGCGCTAACAGTGTTTTGATTAGGGAATCATTTGATTGCAGCTTTGAGTATTTCTTAATAAAGATATTGGAATTTTGGGAGTTAAAATTCATGAAAATTCTGTAAATAATATGTATTCAAGTAGTTAGTAGCTGTTTTCGTGCTTAAATTCTATTGAGATAAATCAACATTGAAAAATTGGAATCGAAAAACATCTAGATTTTTTGTATCTACAATATTTGCTATATTTTGCAATTTTTTTACCTACCATTTTATAAATAGCACTTTTTTAATTAGTTCTTTTGTGCGTTTTCCTGCATGCCCCATAAATTATTTATCTTACGATCTGAGTTTTTTTTAGGTCGGCTAGCACATATACATAGATCTGTCTGTAAGTAGTCATAAAGAATGCGCTATTGTTCGATTAAATATGCACAGCCACATAAACTATGCCCATTCCTCGATTGCTCGTTTCCCAATCCCCAATCCTCAATTCCCGATTCCTATTCCCATTTCAGAGTTCTGCCTACACCCATTCCGAAACCCCCGGCCATTGGCAGTGCTATTTTCATTTCCATAGCTGGAGATCGTTAAATTGCTCACGCGCTAATTTGCGAGAATGAGAGAGAGACAGCGCTAGAGATAGAGGGAGCGAGCAGCTACTAAATGATAGATCTCTGTGCTGCGATCTCTTCTTTAAGGGTTCTCGCATTGGGCTGCGGCCCAATTGTAGGGCATCCACATGGACTCAGGGTTCTGTGGGGCACTTACCTCGCCAATTTGATGAGTGGCGCGCAGCGTTGCGGCAATTTGCGCAAATTTGCATAGGTAACGCTGCTCGAAGCGCGGCAGGCAGCCATCGTATCTGAGGGCGAGCAGCTCACGTGCCTGCCGCATTAAAATCGCACGCGTGCGTGCCCAGTAGACGGGATAAATGTGCGACAGATGCCTGTCAATCAGCTCAGCCAGCTGGACCCCATCCGCATCCATGTGGCATTGATTTGTAGCAACTGTTGGTGCCTGCTCGCCAATCGCAAATGAACAAATTAAGGGCTTAAGTTAGTTGTTGATCTAGCAATTGTTGTTGTTGTTGTTGTTGCTTTTGGATGGATAGTTACCTCTTGCAGTGGTACCCTTTGCTCTGCCACCTCCTGCTCTGCCATCTCCTGCTGCTGCTCCCTTGGCTCTTCATCGGTTTCAGTTTCGCTGCTGCTGCTGCTGCTGCTGCTCGACTCCTGCGGCGCTGTTGGCGCTCGGCGCAGGCTTAAATCAATCGGCAAGCATTCCACGTAGGCGCTCGCCGAATCTCTGCTGCCACAGCTGGAGTCCTCTGCCTCCTCCTGCTCCTGCTTGGACTCCTTCTCCTTCTCCTGCTGCTGCTGCTGAGCCATCGTGGGTGCTGTTCCTTCGTTCTTGATCAATGTAATCGTTGCTGTTGTCGTTGTTGCTGTTGCTGTGGCTGGAGATGTTGCTCTTGTTGCTGTTGCTGCTGCGCCTGCAACTGTTGCTGTTGCTGTTGCTACATTGGTTGCTGTTGCTGCTGCTGTTGTTGCCGTTGCTGTGGCTGTTGCTGGTCTGCTCTGTTGACCCGTTAGCCGTTGCTTGCATTTCTTTAGATAGCTGCGTACACGCGACTTGCTGCGACTCGCAGTTGCTGTTGCTCCTGCTGCTGCTCTTGTTGCTGTTGCCGGGCATTGACAGCACACATAATTAGCATTCGTTTTGGCCAGCTCCTCCTCCTGCCGCAGCTCCAACTCCTCTTGCGTCTCCTCCTCCGACTCCTCCTCAACAAATTCGTCGCGCGCTATTGGCGCTGTGTGGCCCGCTCTGGCCTCGTTCATGTTGTTGTTGCTGGCTGTGTCCGTGTTCATGTTGTCCATGTCGTTGGCAACTGCTGGCGGCGCCGACATCGCGGCCGGGCCATCGATTTGAGTGTCACTCAGCACCAAGATCTCGCTTAAATGGCCCTGATCCACAAATTCAGCTCCTGGGTCGATGCTCGTTGTTGTTGCAGTTGTTGTTGCAGTTGTTGATGTTGTTGCTGCCTTGTTTGTGTCAGTCTGCATTGGGGCGAAGAGACAGAGACAGAAACAGAAACAGAAACTTAGACACGTGTGAAGTTCGAAACATTTAAAAGGTAAAAATGGGCTTTAAGGTTACGATGTGTCGCAGTTCAGATATCTTATAAATTATACGAATTTTTGCAACATCTAAGAGTTGAAATATATAAGGAAGGCGATTTTAAAGAGTTGTCACCGTTGTCAATAATAATACAATTATTTTATGCCAATATGCCAATGAAATATAATGGACCTCTGAATACATAAATATGAATAGCTTACAATAATACAATAAAAGTCTAGTCTAAGCCCTCTCTCTCATAGGGTTTACTTAATTAAACGTGCTTTAACTTTATAAGAAAACACTTGCATTTACTTTAACTGCGGTCCATTTAACTACAGCACATGAAATTACTATTCACGTTAAAATATTTATATATTTCAATAATAATAAATATTTATTTTTATTTATTATTTATTTTTTTACAGACTATAAATTTCCGCAATGTGGGCGAGTCAACATGTGGACAGAACTAAAATGGGGTGCGCTACAAATCGGGGGCAGAAAGAGCCAAGTGAAGCAAGTAAAAGTGCTTGCAGTGGAGACTGCACGACTAGGAAATACCCTGCATGGATATTCAAATCTTGCATTATTCCGTTTGTGCATTGCATGTGTACTAAAACTTCCTGCCACGCCCCCCGCTGCTTGTTGGCAACATTTTCACTAAACTAATATACCCTGCGCTCACATTTCCACATGGGCTCGTTCTTAACACACACACACACACACACACACACACAGAGACAGTTCGGGTTGCCTGGGCTACCGTTTGACCGGGCGCATGTTAAAAGTTAAACAGAAAATCAATTGGGGACAACATTGATCCGATTTCACATAGCCACAGACAACAGCAGGAGGGCGTGGCAGGGCAGGGGCTTCCCTCAGTAGAAAACAAATGCAATTGCAGTTGCAGTTGCAGTCGCAGTTGCTGTTGCCTGTAACTGTGTGGCAGCTGCAGCTCGCATTTGCATTGCATGACAATCAAATGACTTTGGCAGAGCTCAAAACGTCAAATGTTTGGCTGTTGTTTGTGTCTCCCAATTGTTGTTGTTGTTGTTGTTGTTGCTGCTGTTGTCATAGGTCAAGTGTAGCACAGTAGAATTCACTTTCTTTTGCGCACACACACACACATTACAGAGATTGGGAAACTTTGCAGTGAAAGTGGCCGGCCGCCTCCTTTTTGACCATAACACACAATGCCCACTGGCCACAGTTTATTTTATTTTGGTTGTTTTTGGTTTCTTTGAGAGTCAAGAGACAACAGAAAATACTTAAAATTGTTCAGCCTGACAATGTGACACTTTTGCGCCATATAAGCCACGCTAACACCCACAACGAACCGCCGAGTCAGCTAGAGAGGCAGAGAGCGGGTGAGCGAGCGAGTGAGAGAGACGTTGCTGGCAGCGGCACGCGCTTTGTTTTAGCCACTAAACACAGTTTGAAGTCCTGTGCTGAGTCCTAGCCAAAAATGTGTGGCGTTTCGCCAGACTGGCCGCCAGATGTCGCCAGTGGGCAGCGGTGCATGCGCATGCGCCACAATAAATTGCAAGCGCTGCGGCTGCCTTTTGATGTGAGTGCACAAAAATAAATACCAATAAATATATCACGAGAAATATCACAGAAATATTTTCATTTGTGCCACTTGCAAGATGCCCCATTGCCATGGCCAAAAGGGGCAGGGGCAGGGGCAGTGGCAGCCTGAGTCCAATTTACAGCCGGACGCAGCTCATCAATTAATTACCCAGGTCTGGTCTGGCCCGCAGGCGTGCGTGCATGCGTGTCTGGTCTGGCTCTTGGATTTCCTCTCTGCTCTCTCCGGGCAGTGGGTCGAGCTGGCCAACAACAACAGCAACAAAGAGCGACAAAGCTGCTCAAGACATTTAAAGGAAGGTCGCTTCAGTGCATTTGCAGACCAGCTTAACTAACCTTGGGGCAATTGGAATTTCGATTTGAATTGAAACAGCAGCAACAACAACAGCAGCAACAACTATAAAACTATATAGCACATTAGCTTCTCACGCGTGTACAGTTACGCGCGCGCGCTTGAGCAGCTGACCCACATCCCAAATCAAATTAATAGAAGACAACGCGCATCTTCCAATTGGATTCGAGTTGGAAATTAATTTTTATGCGTCGCTTGTCACATTTGTGTTAATCAAAACATTATGACTGCGTTTTCTTTTTATTAATTGGACAAGCTGGCCAACTGCCTGCCTAGCTGACCCAGCATAGTCCACACACACACACACACACACACGCACAAACACCTGCCTACAAATTAAATTTATTGCGTGTGATTTTGATGGTGGACAAAAGACAAGAAAAAACACGAAAGCCGAAAAAAATAAATAAATTGCGTCAGCAAACTAATTTGTTAGCAACGGCAGTTAACGGAGCGCCACACACACACACACACACATACACACAGGCACGCACTTGGCGCGTTGGCGTTGCAAATTGCAATTGCCCATTTATATGAAAGCCCGGCGACACCGGGCGGTGGTGCGTGGGTGCGTGGGTGGCCACTGCATCTGCTCCCGCTCCCAAATTAAGTGACAGCCGTGGTGGCCACAGCTAAGGCTGGAAAAGAAATTGAAAATTACTTACACACATTCAACTCTGACGGGCCGTTAATGGCTCTGGCCTAACCTCTGCATTGAGCCCCCACCGAAAGCCAAGCGAACCGCAACGAAAGAGAAATGAATTTCGCATCGAGAGTTGAAGCGGCGCTGGCAATGTGAGAAAAGTCATTTGCATGTTAAGCAGTTGCATACACACACATGCATACACATGCACACATATATGGCTAAAATGTATGTGAAAATGCCCGTAATATTGGATGACAAGTGACAAGGCGTTAATGTATGCAATATATACCCTGTAATTAAGCGAGGCTAACGATTACATGATGTGCATATTAAGTGATTATTAACTGATGCTGGGCATCATTTAAATCAGAGACTGAGAGAGAGAGAAAGAGAGAGAGTGAGAGAGAGAGAGATTGGTAAAGGAATATCAAAATCATGGTGATGCATAATGACAGTAGCAATAATAATGATAATTATATTATAATGACAATAATTATGATGGGGCTTGATTACAATATAAATGCCAACACTAGCAAAAAGGTTGATGATAATGTCAATAATAATAATGCTAATACTAATGCTCATATCACTGCTACTGCTAATTCTAATGCAAATGATAATGCTAATGCTAAGGGTACTCTATTTTAAATTATAATAATAATAAAAAAAAATAAGAGTATTATTATAATAATTATAGCCATGATAATAATGGTCGTATTAATAATAATATATGAATAATAAAATAATTACAATAATTATAATGCTGATAGCAATGATGAAGTCGCCAGATGAGCTAGCGCTTACTCGAAATTATAACCATAGTATAGCTAATGTTAGCTACAAGGCCAATGATAATGTCAATAACAATACTCAAAATATCATTACTCTAGTTCTTGACTCCTAGACCTACAATACCAATAGCAATGCTAAAATGCTAATATTAATATACTACTACTATATTCCCTTGAAAAAGAAGTACTCAACATAATCTCGAGCACTGCCTAATAGTATTTACAGTTGCAGCTATCAATAGCAGCTAATAGCAACCAACTCCAGCGCCATCTCGACCATCAGCGTCTCGACCATCTCAAGTTTCAGCCTTACTATTATGTATATGTACTTATGATATAATATAATACTCTCTGTGATCCCCAAGGTGGTGTTCTCCGATTTCCTCAATTACCTAGATGCCGTGTCGCTTATCAGCGGCGCCTTTTCCTGCTTTCGGCCCTATCGCAAAGTCCGACCCAAAGTCCGACGTATTTCTTTCATATTGCAATTGGGCATGCACAAATCTTATTCAAGTCGAATGCGTTTGCATTTTTCATGAGTTTTCCCACGTTGTGCGTGCGGCAACAACAACAACAGCAACCAAATCGAATGAAAAATAAAGGAAAATATGGAAAACTTAAACAGTTTTCATGTCGCTGTCGCTCTTTTCCTCAGTTAACAGCTACGAATGCGATTTGAAAGCCGCTCAACAGCAGAGATGTTGCTGATGTTGTTGTTGCTGCTGTTGCATGTCTCTTCGATTTTTTTTTTTGTTTTTCTTTGCTTTTTTTGCATGATTTCTGGTTGAAAATGCAAAACTTACATAGTTGCAATAAATAAATATGCATGGCCATGGAGCTGCCCAAACAATGTGGCAAAACAGCAACCGAAAAATTGACGAGCGGATGCACAAAGCGGCGGCAACAGCAACGGCAATGGCAGCAGCGACATCGGCCCCCAACTTGCAACTGGCAGCCGAAGCCAAGTGGCAGCAACAACAACAACAGCAACAACATCAACATTCATTGCAATTAGCTGCAACAATTTTTATTTGCTTCTCTCCAACTATTTTTTTGTGGGTTTATTGGCCAATGGCTGCAACTGGCTCGCCTGTGACTGCCCCCGCCTGCTGCTACGCCTCCACCTCTCCCACCCACTTGCTGCCTGTCCATGCAACAAATGAGGCACTGATAAATATTATTAGCGGTTCACTGGCTTTGCTCAGGCCAGCTAGCCCAGCTAGCCGCATGCCACATTTGCAGCCATAATCGCAATTTATTTAAATGCGAGCTGCAGCATGTGGCAGGGGCAACGTTGCCCGTTGCCATTTACCAGTTGCAACCGTTGGCAGTCAGTCCACAATTAATATCGACATTTTAACACTTAGCGTTGACTTATTGCAGCTCTTGTTTGCCTCTCTCTCTCTCCCTGCCTCTCTCTCGCTCCCTCCTAGACTGTTTTTATCAATGGAACGTTTAAGCCGGACTAGCGATTTGGCCAAATGGCTTTTGGCCAACAGCTTTGGCCATTGGCCATGGCGGCTACTGCTGGTGGTCCACCATCTCCTGCTCTTCATATCATATCAATGAAAATAAAAATTACGGCCATGTCAATCGAGTCAACTTTTTACTTTGTCTTTCTTTCATTTCGTTTTGATTTTCTATTTTTTATATAATTTTCTTCCCAAATCTTTGGCCATTTCCTGCGCGAGTCTAAATGTGGAAAATGTGTGCTGCTAATAAAAATTGGCCAAAAATTTAACATTTTTCGAAATATATTAATAATTTTAAATGTAACAAAAATTAAGTTTAATTATAAAATAAGATTATTTACTTATGCTCCAAAAATTAAATTTTGTTTCTTCATACAGAGACAATAAAACAACAATAAAAATGTAATCCACAATAAAAAATAAATAAAAATAAATAAATAAAATAAAAATAAATAAAAAAATATTCTCTTATTATTATTATCTTCCATAAAATATAATATAAAATATTTATATATATAACGAAAAAAAATAAAAAAATAAATAATAAAAATATTCTTTTATTATTATTATCTTCCATAAGATATTATATAAAATAAAATATTTATACCGCAAAAAAAAAATTTAAAAAAATAAATAAAATTAAAATAAAAATAAAAATAAAAAAATAAATTTAAAAAATATTATCTTAATATTAATAATATTACCACATAAAAAAATAATTTAAAATTTAAACAAATCGTCAAGTAACAAAAAAATAAATAAATCACAGTTTTAACCCATTTCTGTTTGCTCTAAAGCAAGTCGGCCTAAATCCGATCAATTGGGAGCGCTTAGTTATGAATAATTTGGTGGCATTAAGTTGCAATTACACGTGAGCCGAGCGCTCGCATTGCAAATTGCTCAATTTAAATCAATAAAGCAACGAACGATCTGTAACAGTTTCCAGGTGACCCGCATTCAGCAGAGCTAACTCTATAGTATATGTGTATAACTGTGTGTGCACATTTCCCATTTCCATTTCCATTTGGAGTGGTTTCTTCATATTTTCTTACTTTTTGGTGAATGCCCTAAAGGCAACGAGAGCCGAAGCCACCTACCGTTGCAATGGCCGCATACGAATGCCAGATCAATGTCGGCCTCAGCGGACTCAGCGGACTCAGCGGCGGCTGCGTACGCAGGCGAGCATATTGCTGCATGAATAGTTTCCAGATTACATAAGACATCATAAAGATCGATGCGAGACGGGGCCAGGCCAGAGCAGGCCACATGCAAATTGTATGCGTGCCAGGAAATCGTCTCTCGACTCTCTGCAGATCCAACAGAGACAGGCAGAGACAGGGACTCCCCGACTCGACTCCAGACAGGGAATAAGGTTTTTTTTTTTTCGACTTAATGCGTAGTTTGTGTTGCGTTTATTGTTTTCATAAATTCAAAAAGAAATCAAGCGCGACTCGAGTCCGAAATTTGTCGGCTTACATTATTATTATTATTGCTTATTATTATTATGGCAGCAGGCGATTCACTTAACAAAAGACAGATTCACTTCATTTTTCACAAAAGCCAAGCCAACAAAGGCAGGTAGGCGGGAAGGGGAGGCGTGGCAGAGGGGACTTGGTGCACTTTTTTCTCCCTGCTTCTTCTTCTTCTTGTATTATTTTAATATTTATTTACATTTGAGCATTTTGCATAACGCGCGGGTCACGACGGAAATCGTCGGCTGGCAATTTATCAATACATAGTTGTTGCTGTTGTTGTTGCTGTTGTTGTTGTTTTTTGTTTATTTTCAGTTTGTGTGTTTCTTTTTTTTTTTTCTTTGTTGGCTCGTAGCCTAGGGTAAGCCACAGAAAGGTTCAGGTCCAGCTACGTGCAGCAAAAATCAGCAGTAAAAAAAAATAAAAATAAATAAATAATGAAAAACGCGCCAAAAAATCAAAACTCGCACAAATTTTGCTTTTTCCCGTTGATTTTTTTGCGAGATCAATGGGAAAAAAACGCGACGCAGATCTCTCGGGGCAGGGCTCCAATTGGCAAACGGCTGCTTCAACTGGAACTGCGCTTGCGAATTGGAAAATGTTCGCGTCCGTTTGGGAAAACAAGTTCAAAGCGTTTGCGGCGCGCAACTAAATTGAAATGAGCCGAGCGCCAAATGGAAAAGCCGCACACACGCCCCACACACACACGCAAACACGTACGCCTAGGCACACCTACACACACACACACATGCACACTGCAAGCTTGAATGATTTTCCATGCGTGCGAATGATTTTCAATGTGAATCCGCTGTGCGAATGAATCGCCGATTCGCTCTTGAATTGATTGAATGCGAGTCAATCAAATTCTATATAGAAATACAGTATGCCGCAAGTTAATATGTTTTTTTTTTTAATTGTATATATATTTTATTTTTGATTAAAAATAAATAATATTAAATTTTTTTTTTTTTTTTTGATAATAATGTTTTTCAATTACAAAAAATTCTATAGACATTTTTTTAACTATACAAATTTTATATTTGATTAAAATTCTTAAATTTTTTTATTTTTAAAACTTTTTTTTATTTTTAATAATTTTTTTTTTGCTTGAAAATATTTTTTTTTTTATAAATTCTTTTTTATAAATTTGTCTTCTGACTATGGATTTGTACAACTAATATTGTAGCTCTTTTATAACTTAAGTAGGTCCAGTCTCAACATTTTCTTATATGCCCGATATGCTTCAGCAAGCATAATGTTTTGAAGTCGTGAATTTAAGATCATTTTATATATATTAATAAATATTTTATTTAGATTATAATGAACTATTAATTCCTTTTTCGCTCCATTAGACTGCTCTCTTGAATTTGTAGCAGAGTGTATTTTCTGATATATAGCTTTCAAAACAACACACCCACATTTGCTGCGCACAAGGGCTAGGGTATTCTTTTATTGTTCGACTGTTTTGTGTGTGTGTGTGTGTGTGCCATGCTCAGAAGGGGCGACAGAAATTCTCTGTGTTTAATGCTCCCCATCGCATTGTTTGCTTTATTTGCCTCTCCCTTTTGCCCCGCCCCCTCCAGCTGCCCGATAGACATTGTTAGCCATAATTGCGAAGTGGCAAGCGCTCATAGAGCGCCTTGAACTTGGCTAAAAACTCGGATACTTTCCACACTTTCCATGCACCATACGCGTATAATCGTCTGTCTAGCTAGCTGACAGGCCCTTTGTTTGCGGCTATACGAAATGGTTCCATGGCACCATGGTTTCTGATGCGATTTCGATTATCGGAACATGCGATTTTTGTTTACTGCAAGCTGAGTTTAAGTGCTGAGAAATAAACATTTGCGCGAAGCGAATAAATATTTTGTTTTGATTTCAACCGACGAGAAATACTTCGAACGAAGGTGTCTTTAAAATGTGCTATAAATAAAACATTTGGCAGGCGAAATGAATACGTGTGCACAACTATAGATAACGTGTCTAGTTATAGAGAATCACAGTTAAACCTTCCTTTGTACGAACTACATATGCATGAACGAATATAGCTTAAATATTTGTTGTTATGGGCGATTAAACACAAAGTCACTATTAATCATCTAATACCTAGCTCGTAATTACCCCATAAATTCTCTTAAATATATTATTCCATCTTTCAACTAATCGTGTTCTATTGTGATCTTAACTCATTAAAAGTGCATTTCCGGCAGCCGTTAGCTAATATAATTGTGAGTCAACTTATGATGTCAGTAGCTTTTTTTTTTTTAATTACATAAACTATACTAATTCGCTTGAAATAAATTTTCACCTAACAATGATATCATATGTAACTTGAAGTACTTTAGAAAACTGATTGAAAAATTGGCATTATGTGATATGCACATATGGATGTTTATGAAGTTGAGATAGACTAGCCACATGTATAACAAGTATAACAAATATATATTTACTATAACTGCAAAGCTAATATGCCCATTTTGACACTCGCGAAACAGTGTATCTCTAACTCTGACAAATTTCGTGCAAAAGAAAACTCTTTGCTATGCTCACGGCGTCTGTCATACTCTCCATTATACGTGTTATGCCTGCAATATAGAGTGGTTACAGCAGTACGCCCCAAAACTGTTTCGAAATTGCCAAAAATTTCATTGCAAATACAACAAAACAAAGAAACTCATCAGGAACTTTCATAAAAATTCGCATAAATTTTGATTTCTAACAATGCAGCGAAAAGTGTTCGAAATTGATAACGACTCAAATGGCGAGCAGAACTGTTATACAAGCTGACAGCGATAATCGCTCAACTCGAAGACAGGCCAGACATGCAAAATAGCAACAAAAACAGCAACAACAACAACAACAGGAGCAACAGCTACGGCAACGGCAATGCGGCTCAGGGCTAGGCTGGTGGACACACCTACCGTTAGGCTAGAGTGTTTAGCAAACGGCAACGGAAACGGAACAAAGCGGCAGACAGTTGGCAACTACGTCACGGTAACGGTGAAACGGGGGTTGAGCCTGGGGGCAAACCTGATGGAGAAATTGTTGCAAGTCACGCCAATGCAAAAGTTCGAACCCTGCCCTCAAATACGCAGGAAAAACAAAATTTACCGCAAAATTAAACCACCAATTATTGGCTTTAATTGAATTCCAGAGAAATTCAACATTAGACGAAAATCAATTAGTTGAGTAAAGCTAAGTCAAAGGGGTTGAATAAATAGTTGACCCGCTTTTGAACGGCACTCAGGACGCTTACCCGTTGTCTCTGCTGCTGCTGCTGCTGACGTCGACGCGGCAGCGTCAAACGCTTCTTAATCCACTTGAGCGTCGTTTGACGGCTGCGCGTTAGCGACATGCTGAAAGCGTTCCAGATGTGCAGGATCAGCAAAAAGATAAACTGCAGCCACTCGACGCACTGCTCACGCGTTGGCAGACGCAACATTAAGCACAACACTTGCTGCCTAAATGCAGCAACAACAATTTCATCACTTTCAAGTCGAGCGACAGAGACAGAAACACTTCCAGTCGCCTGCACTTGGCGCTCTTTCAGCAATGCTTTGACTTCTTCTTATTCTTGATTTTTGCACACAATATTTTTGTTTTGCACGCCTTTAAATCACTTTTCGTTGATTCATTTATAGCACTAGTATTTTTTAAAGTAGAGGGGGGAGCGAGGTGTATTAAATATTATTGGCCGCGGACACCGTTGTTACTTCAGTTACGTTTGTTGTTTGACTGAGAATGCGGCCGCATTTGCCGCTGCGACGACGGCGTCGGCTGCGACGTCGCTAACTGCGAGAGCGGCTTAGGCTGAGACCGAGAGTGTTGTTGCAGTAGGCGCAAATTGTCACCAATGCGACACCCCATTGCTGTTGTTGTTGGCTGTCTCTGTGTGTGCGCTTTGTTTATAGGTGACGCGTGAGTGAGCGAGAGTATGTGCGTGTGTGTGCCCGCTCAAGAAAGTAAATGCGAGCGCGTATAAATAATGCAATAAGCAACAGCTACAAAAAAAACCCCGAAACCTTAAACGGCACTTTTTTGCAGTCAGAGCACATCGCACTTCAAAGCCGGCTTCGCTGTTGACGTCGCCGTCGCTGCTGCTGGCCGCTCAGCTAAGCCCTGCCCTTCTCTAGGCCGCGGCCGCTGTCGCTGCTGCTGCTGCTGCTGCCGAAACTGAAATTGAGCTTTGCACTCAATTTGATTGTCCGTAACGGCAACAAAAGCCATATTTAAGTACATGCAGGCTAGTGGAGCTTTTTGTTGTTGCTAAGAAATTGTTTTTGTAATAGGGCTCAGCACAGTGGTTGAGATGTAATATACATTTTATATTGATAAAAACTAGCACTTTGCACTACACATAAATTGAACGTATATTTTTTATTTATTTGATAAATTTATTTGTTTGCACTCCCTTTATACATATGTATGTATGTATGTAAGTTTTCACATGGCACCACAGTGCTTTGAGCACGTGTGGGTGCTTTATAGCTACTGCCGCGTGTCAAAACGTATTTAGAAAACCAGAGAGGGAAAGAGAGAGAGCGCCCATGGAAGAGAACGAAAACTAAAGCTTGGCGTGCATGTCCGATGGACTGTGTGAACAAGAAGAGCCACCGAAACGCAACAGAAGCCGAAAAAGCTTTATTGCTCTTTCTTATACTAATTCTTGTTGTTGTTATTTACTTGCTCGCGTTGCCTATGCACTTTAGCGCTGACGTTGTTGGTCTCGCTGTTATTACGGTTATTTATTTATTTATGCTAATGTTGCTGTCGACGACGACGTCGACGCTGACGTTGCATTGTTTAGAATGAGAACAGCCAGACAACGAGAACAATAACAACAACAGCTACAGAAACGGCAACAACAACTACAGTGGCACTCACGCGACAAAGCCCATAAATATAAAAATTCTCTCATAGTTAGGCCATGCATCGTGTGCTACATACACAGCCATACATACATTATTTGATTATTTATGAAGAAAGTGCATCAGGCTCTTTCCCAGGGCTGTGATTTTATATGTGTTTTGTTTTGTGGAAAATTCTCAACACGTTGCTGGCCCTCGCTCACGTATGTACGTACAGAGGTGACTCGCATTTGGTATCCAAATGCAAAAACCACCTGTGCGGATGCAACGGCGTCTGCGTCGAAGATGTCGCCGCTGGGTACGGCGGACACTGCAGCAGGTACGTGCCACTTGCAAAATGAATACATTTTGCTGTTGTTGTTGTTGTTGTTTTGCGAATTTAGCTGAATGAAGTGCGACGCCGGTTTCATTCATAAGTGGCGGCAAAGCCTGGCACGGCCCGAAGCTGTTGCATAGATCGCATGACATTTAGGCATTAGCCTTATATCATCGAATGTATATATAATCAATTGCTATTATATTTGTGATTATCTTTATATGTATATCTGAATGCTAAGGAGTATAACTTATGTCGTAAATGCCATCGAGTCTATAAAACCATTAGGCACATGTGTTTTCGAATATGATAAGGGGATTTTTAATTCAAGGCTTATTATAGCTTAAGACCCAGGAAGTTAACTATTGTATTAATATCCCTAAGCATAGCCTCACTACTAGGAAATATTTTATTCAAAGTTCATTTTCAAAATCTACATATCATAGAAATTTAATTTTTAGTATCCAAATTGATGTAAAAACTACACTATCCTACTTCCAAACAAAGGAATTCAAGCCAGTACTCCCTCACATTTGCTGTATATTCAACACTGTCCAACTATATTTTATACAACATACATATATGTATCTATAACTTGATCCATGATGGATTTGAAGATACCAGAGACTAATGCAACGCAAAGCACTTTCCGTTCGAGCAAAACTGGGGACGAGCCTTCGTTGGGCGATTCGGAGCAGCGGGACTCGGCGAAAGATGAGGGAGCAGGTGAGCCGGGTAGATTTAAGCGTAAAATGGGCTGCTGGGTGTTTGAGAGCGTGGGCGGCTTCTATATGCCTACCGAGGATGTTACGAAGCTATCGCTGAAACGGCAGGAGGAACTTCTCATACGCGATCTAATCTACGCCTTTTCGGGCGTGCCCTCCACCCACATTCGCCCCGATTTACCCATCGAGCAGATCACGAAGGTGCGCGCCAATCAGGTCGAAAAGGTGCGCTTCAAGATCAACGAGAACTTCAGTGGCGCCTTTCGCACCCTGGCCACCGAGCTGCTGCCCCTGATCGGCTACTATATCACAGTGCAGAGCTTCATTGAGGATGCCACTATGTCGACGGGATGCGGCCGTTCCCTGGCCTTGGCTCTGCAGCAGACCATGCAGCAGTATTTCGATGTGCAGTCGGGGCTGGAGACGCAGCTGCAGGAGAAGAAGCTGGATCTGCACCAGCTGGTGCAGCGCCTCCGTCCCTGGCTGGTCACCATGCAATCCTTGGCCAACTTGACCAGTCGAGTGCGCTCCCTGAAGCTGAACAGCGCCCAGATGCTGACGCTGATTGACGAGCATCAGGAGCACTTCAAGTGCGAAAGGCTAAAGCTGCTGCTCACCGATGTCTCCCACTACTACATGAAGATGGTGCAGCTGTGGACGCAGAAGGGCGTGCTCTACGATGTGCGCAGGGAGTTCTTCATTGAGGATACCAGTCCGGGTGATATGAGCAGCACGTCGCTGTCGCCCAAGCAATGCTGCCACGCCTACTGGATGAATCGTTATTGCATCTACATGAGTCGGCTGCCCAGCTTCCTGGAGCCGGAAGCGGAGTGCATCTTCCTGGCGGGAAAGTACCTGAACGTCCTGCGGCAGTGCAACGTGCAGATGAAGCTGATGCAGGCCTCGCTCAGCTTTGTGCCCGGCAACCAGTCGCACGTGGAGCTGATCCACAGCAGCTATGAGCTGCCCGCTCACAAGCTGTACGAGGTCTTGGTGCAGGAGCAGAATCTGCTGCAGCATCTCGATAATCTGCAGGCATATTTCCTGCTGCAGCAGCTGGACTTCAATGAGGCGCTGATGGAGTACTACGCGGACCAGCTGGAGTGCAACGTGGACGATCTGAGGCCAGAGAAACTGCAGAAGATTACGCTCAGACTGCTGCAGTACAGCTCAGATCCGTTCAAGCATCTGCTGCGCAGTCAGCTAATGGACTGCGATGTGACCACGCAGCTGACCAGACGCATGAAGCGCATTAAGGCTGGAAGGCAAGAAGGGAACGAGACTGAAGAAGAGGCGAAGGCAGAGCAGGCGGAGCAAGCTAAGCAGTTGGGGCAGGCAGAGCTGTCGGACACAATGGAGCTGACGGATCAAATGGAGCTGACTGAGCCGGAGGAACTGGTGCTGCCAGCGGAGCAGCCGGAAGCAATGAAGCAGCTGGAAGAAGTGAAGCAGCCAGAGCAAGTGAAGCAGAAGCAGCTGGCGTATCAGCCATCAGCTGAATTTGAGCTGTCCAGCGAGGCGGACGATAGCAGTCGAATGCCAGAGCAGCTCTCGCTCTACGGCTACGAAGCGCTCACGCTGCGCTATGAGCCCCAGTGGCCCATCAGCCTGATCCTGTACGAGGAGCCGCTGGAGCAGCTGCAGCTGATGCATCGCGTGCTCTTCTATCTGCACTACGTGCAGCGCAAGCTGCAGTCAACCAGCAGCAAGGGCGATCGTGCCGAGGCGCTGCATAAGCGCATGCTGCAGTGCATCCTGCACCTGGAGCAGCACATGACCCACGACGTTATAAAGCCGCGCTGGCAAGCCCTGCTCGACGATGTGCCGAAGGCACAGTTTGTGGACGAGCTGATCAGCCTGTTCCAGGAGACTCTGGACAGCTGTCAGGTGATGTGCTTGCTCTCCGAGTCGGTGACCTTTGTGCGCTCCCTCTTTACGCTGGGCCAGCTCTGTCTCAACTACAAACAGTTGCTGGAGCGCCAGGTTAACGAGCAGGACTTTGACGCCAGCCTGGCCGAGTATGAGCAGGAGTTCAATGGGCTGCTCGTTGGCATCTTGGAGCTGCTCATGGAACTGGCCAAACCGAGCAGCTCTTGCGGCAACGAGGAGCGCGAATCCTGCAAACAGCTGCTGCAGCGCCTCGAAGAAATCAGCCTGGAGTTGGCTTAGTTTTCGTTTGATTTGATTTCATTATTCATATATCATTCCACCCATTCCAAATTTCTTGTTGCTAGAGATGTTTTTAAAATTTTATGCTGGGAATGCCTCATGAGGCCTTTCCACAACGCGCAGCAAACGGATAAAGTTTCGTAACCCTGATAACTTTTAGAGTATATTGGACTGAACTTTTGGGTAATTTTAAAGTCTTGAACTTTTGAGTTTAGCTACGCAAAGTAAAAGTAAAAAAAAAAATTATTTTAGTTAAAAATAAAAAATATATTTAACAAAAAATGTAAAAAATGTATAAAGCTAAATAAACATACAAAAAAAAAAATCCCTTTAAATAAAAAATTAAACAATTAAATATATAAAAAATATTAAATATTAAAAATTCATTTTATATTAAATATTAAATTATTTTCTTAACCCTGAAGCTGAACCCAAATTTAATCGGTATTGTATTTTATGGGTCTTTTATGAGTAGGATCACTTTGATTGTGCAGTTAAACGGTATTCGAACCCACTTAGTGGCCCCATCACAGCTTCGCTTTGCGTACAATGGGCGTAAATAATCGATTTGCATGCTTAATTTCGGGACAGTGCGACAATTTATGCCAAGTCACGGCGAAAAATGCATCGAGCCAAGTTTTCTTGCAGCTTCTTTTGCATAGGATCGTAAATTATTTTAAATGGCCACAAAAACGTTTTTAATGTGGCCAGCCACACTGTGGCACTTGCCCCAGACGTAGCCCCATCTACCCCAGCCACGTTCCCCAATTGCGAAATCCAAAGGCCAATTGTTATGTAAATCGGGAAAATTCACTCAGAGCCAGTCGAAGTTTGCGAGCAGCGCCTCACGCAATGCTGTCCAAAAATCTCTTTATGAATAAATATTGAAAAAGAAAAAAATTTGCAGAAAGGTAGCGGATGAGTTGGCTGTGTAATACCCTGTAGAAAGTAAGAAAGATCTTACAGAAGAGAATAAATTTATAGCTGTTATTTATATATATTTTAATACATTTTATATGAGGGGTATTCCTTAGAAAGAAATTCTGTATTCTATATAGCCTTTTAAATATAGGCTATTTGGATGATATACTCTAACCGAAAACACATTAAGCAGACTTTTACATAATGGACACAAAAGTGTAGTAAACAAACTAATGTACCCTTACGCCCGCTTTCCAGGGTATTTTAAAGGAAACTGTAAGATAAAAAGTGCATCAAAAAAGCCAAGTTGAATTCACTTTATATTTATCGCTTTGCGCTTTAAGGACAACAGGTGGTCACTGAATGACGACGATGATGACGTTGATGCTGATGCTGATGCCGATGATGATGATGAGGTTGCTGATGCTGATGATGATGATGCAACAATAAAGTGCGGCCGGCGGCAAAGCAGCCACTCAACCATCGACCACGAGTCGTTGCCAATAATAATGGTCGCAAAATTATGGTAAAGTTCAGATGCATTGCTTCCGAAATGTATATCATTATGTGCTTGCGAAAATGATGGACTGTCGACTGTCCAATCCCATTTACCTGATCAATGGGCTGCACTCAGCTGAGTGAGCTGTGTCCAGTGATATGTGCATTATGGCCCAGCCAGGCAGTCGAACCGACGGAGTCGTGGGAAAGCGACTGCGGTTGCGGTGGCTATCGCTCGCCGCGCGCGACTGTGGCTGGCGCTGTCTGCTGCGGTCGGTGGCTCAGTTCATTAAACCTATGACACGCCTCGGTCCCGAGATGACTTCATTTGTGCGTCGCTTAGAAATGTCGTATACTTGAACTCTGGCAGCTCTGGAGCGGAAGTGCGACGTCAAGGTTCAATGCACGTTTAATTAACGCATGTTTCCCTCTCTGTTTGTCTATTTTGGCAATGGCATTGGCAATGGCCATAGGTGAACAAAGCAAAGCGATTGAATTGTTTTTAATGAGCATTTGGCAGGTAATTCATAATATTTAAATAATCATTCAAGCGCCATACACAAACATTTAGTTAGGGTTTCATTTACCAAAGGTTTGTCAGTGAATGGATTAAACCGTAAGACATTAAATATAAAGCCATTTGAGTCTAATTTATTAGTCATGCATTTCTGATTATTGGCTATAGATTTAGAGATGGGGATGTGATAGAATAGGCCTATGAAGTATTTTGTATTACATATAGATAGTTTACCGTTCACTCTGAAAATGTCATGTGCTTGTCATTGTCAATTTCATGATCAGTATCAATATCATTGACATTTTCATTATCATTATCAATATCATTGACATTGTCATTATCATAGTCATTGTCATTGTCACATATCCTTTAATACATTATTCATATACATTATATATTATTAATAGATCTATTTGCTCGTTATTATAGTCCTTTATTGAGTCAAAATATGCTTAATCTTGTTCTTCTTGTTCTTCCTCTCCTTTGTCCACTTCCTCAGACGGTGTTTCTACCTCGATTACAGGCTCTACCTTTGGCTTTGGACCCAATTTGCGCCTGTTGTACAGCAGATCCGTTCCAAAATCACATTCAAATATCTGATTGTCGCGCAGCTTCTCCTGGTACCACAGCAGACGTTCGGTATTCCCGCCCAGCGATTGATCCAATAGCTTGCGCCGATGCATTCCGCGCTCGAGCAGCTCAATATAGTCAATGGACTTCAGTTCTGGGAACTTTTTCAGCTTCCTCTGTGCTTGCGCACAGATGGTCTCATAGGACTCGGCGGCGGCCATTTCGTTCTTAACGCGCTCCGCTATCATCTCGCTGCGCTGCATGTCCTGCACCTCGGCGGGCAGGATGCGGGAGCGTATGGTGGCCACATCGTCCTCGACAGTCTGCAGCAGCTTGGCATAGGACTCCTTCTTGGCCGTTTCGTACATCTGGCGCTCCTTCTCCAGGGCCGTCTCACGCGCTAGCTTCTCGGGGTCCATTTGCTTGCGGGACATTAGGATGGTCATCATGCGATGCAAATTGAGCTCATCAAACTTTTTGGCCATCTTTTCGCTATAGGTAGCTCCGCCCTTCACCTTGCTGCAAGAGCACCAGCGTGCTTAGCATTGCTCTTATTCTATTTTGAATGCACTCAAACTTACGTTTGTTCCTCATCTGCGTCGGAGGCGCGTTTGCGTGGATTCAGCATTTCGCGCTCCTGTTTCTCCATTTCCTTGCGCTGCTCCTCCTCGGCCTCACGCTTCGCCTCGATGATGTCCTTGTTCAGCTCGTAATACTTTTGCTCCCAGGCTACGATGCTCGTCTTACGCGTGATTTGCCGCAGCACATATTTCATCAGTTTCTGGGGGGTTTCAGGAATGCTTAGCTGACTTTTAAGCTAGTGAATTGAGTTAGACCTACGGCCAATTCATTGTCCAGTGGCACGTCGAAGCTGTGAGGCAGCTTCACCATGCGTATGCTGCTGTTGTAGTCGCCTATGCCGAGAATCTTGTTGGGTAGCAAGGGACGGTGCTCGGTGACGGCTGTGATGATGCCACCGCCCAGGACCTCACTTAAAACGGCGTCATCGTCACGGGCTGAAGTCAAGGAAGGAATGAGGGAAATAGACAAACAAAAATCGAATATTCTCCCACTCACCCAATATATCCCAGGCCTCTAAAATGCCATCGAGGCGTGTAATGTACAGGACAGCGGGACGCGTCTCGCTCCATGCCACCGCAGTGAGATCACAGGGACGCTTGCGCCAGATGATGGGTGAATCGTGGTAGTCCTCCTTCCACAGGGCGAACACGGTGCGGCCTATCGAAGCGAAGAGCTCCGGGTAGAAGGGATTCTTGCTCATGGCCACGACGGGTCCATCGTGGACCATAGCAAAATTAACGGAGGCATTCACCTGCTCCTTGGCCCCCGCCTCGCTGTACATGCCCTGCCAGTCCACGCGCACTATGTGGCCGTAGTAGGTGGACAGGATGAGGGATTGGCGCAGCTCGGGCGGATTCTTGGCCAGAACCGAAATGGGATAGTTGTTTGGAGACTTGTTGATGACCTTCGGGGATGGCGTCAGAATGGAGAAGACCGAGGTGTCGCCTATGAGGCCGGTGACTGGCTCGCTGTAGGAGATGCTATAGGTGGGCTTGATGGTTTTGGTCCTGAGCGGCGATTCGTTCTGGGTGAGCTCCTTGGGCAGATTCTTGCTGCGCTGCTGGGCCTCCTTCTCCTTCTTGGAGCTCTCGCCATCCAGATTCCAGAAGCTCACCGTTCCATCAAAGGCGCAAGTGACGAAGAAATTGTGATTGGCGCGCTTATCCAGATCGTTGCACACCTTGCCAAAGTTGTTCAGGTAGAAGTGCCTGCTCAGCCAGTAGATGCCAGTGATGGCGCCCGTGGGCGAGTGCTCCAGTGGCGAAATGGTGGCCGGTGCCACCACCACGTCCTCATTTATGTCCAGCGTCCAGTTGAGATACTCACCGATCATCGTGCGGTACTTGGCCTGGGCGGGCGTCAGATACTCTTCGTCCTCCAAGTGCTCGCAGCGCCCCTGCAGATCCCAGAGCACGAGCTGACCATTCTGGCAGCCGCCCAGCAGAATGTCGCCATTAAAGGGGCAGAACGAGAGCTTGGTGATCTCGAAAGGAGCCTCAAACTCCAGCTTGTAGTTGAGATTGTCGGCAAAGCTCCAGAGCAGCACAGGATTCGGCTCCAGCACCTGGCGCTGCACAAAGTTCACATGACTCGTGGCCAGCTCAATGGTGACCGGAGTGCTAAAGGCATAGGAGACGGCGACCAGGCCGGACAGCTTGGGATACCAATCACAGCTGGCCACGAAACGTTTGTCGCTCTTCGAGATGTTGGCGAAGCAGATGAACTCCTCCAGAAACGGATTGGTGTAGTGCACCACCTGCCTGTTTGTGATTAACTGATAGTCGTAGCTAATGAGAGAGAGAGCGATGAATGAGTATGTGAAAGAGACAGAGAGAAAGAGAGAGCTACGCCCACCGATAGCAGTCGATCTGATTGAAGTCGAGTGTCTCCAGCAGCAGTTGCATATGACTGGACATCTCTGGAATCTGCTTGGGCTTTGGCTGCATTGTGCCCGGCTTGCCGGGTACCTCCTCCTCCTCCACTTCCGATTCATCCAGCTCCAGATCTGAATAAGGAAGGGATTACGAAACATCCATTGACTATATTTCACCATCAACCCACCATTATCATCGATTTCATAGAGATATTGCGACCAGGCGTTCGAGGGAAAGGTCGGATTTGTCTGCTGCTCCACGTTTTTTGTGGCCGGCGCCACCTGGACGGCCACGGGCAAGCGACGCTTGGTCACCGTCTCGTACTTGATTTCCTCCTTGGGCAGCAGCTCGACAACGCCGTCGCGCACGTCGCGCGTCATGCGATAGGAGAAGGCGACGTGGCGCGGCTGCTTGATGGGGTAAACGCTCTGGATCTCCACATCGACGGGCTGCTCGCTGAAGCGCTCGACCATGATGCTCATCTCGTCCTCGGTGCCGTGGCTGACCCAGCGGCGGGGCTTCTTGCGCAGGCGCCGCTGCATGCGCCAGCGCTCGAAGGCCTCCATGTTCTGGATGATGCTCATGGCGGTCTTGGTGTCCTTGCTGTTCACATAGAAGATGAACGGATCGCCCTCCGGCGGCTCCTCATCGGACTCGGTGAGTGTGGGGCAGTAGCCAATCAAAATGAAATGCTCCGGATTGAAGCCCTTGAACAGTCTGTGCAACTCGGCGGAATTCTCCAGCTCTTCGAAGAGCGTGTCCCGCAAGTCCTTAAATTTGACCTGCTTCCAGGGGAACTCCTGGGTGACATTCAGCCCGACCTGGATCTTCAGCGTCTTCTGCACATGCTCGCTGCAAAATGAGGTGAGGTGAGCTGTCCATCAGCCAGCTCTATATATGGGATACCTACGTGACCATCACCTTCTGGCAGGTGGGCAGTGAGAGCAGCGACCGCCACGCCTCCTGCACATTGTATATTTGCGTCACATCGCCAATTTCCTCGTCCGAGTCGGGCTTGTCGAATCGCTTGGCGTAGGGCCGCTTCCTAGGTACGCCGGAGGCATCGATGAAAGTGTCTCCTTCCCCCTCGTAGTCATCCATTTTGTATTTGATTCTCGGTTTTTGTTTTCCTGTTTTCTATTCCTAGATCAAATACAAATTTCTAAACTATTTCTCTTGCTAGTTTGTTTATTTTGTGTCAGGCCTGAGCCTTCTGTGTGTGTCATGGCAATCATAATGGAGCATGCGCCTGGGCTCAATGGGCGGCTGACAGTGGGGCGAATGGTTAATTTTCCGACAGTTTCTCGCTTCCTTTTGTTGTTCTTTTACTCTCAACTATTTGATCCTCTCTTGGTGCATCTATGTGTATTTCTATTGCTGAGCTGCACTCCAAATGAAATTCTGTTGCAACAGATATTTTCACTCATTTACATGCATGTCCAAAAACCGAAATATATATATAAAGATGCCAACTGCCAATTTTTGAGTGGGTGATTGTTGTCGATGCTCCTGTTGCAGTTGTTGCGTTGTTGTTGCTGCTGCATTTCACATCATTATCTTTGACCAAATACGGAACTATGAGCCGACAGACAGAGCAAGAGAGACGACGCACATAGAGTGTAAGACAGAGAGAGAGAGAGAGATGGAGGCAGATGCAATGGAAGAAAAGGCAAACGCAATTGTGTGTCACTCACAGGGGCCTCACTCACTGGCAGAAATATGTGTGTTTTTCTTGTGACCATGCCCCCTGCGCTGGCAGTCGGCGAGCTGGACATGATCTGTGGCATGTTCGTTGGTTCAACAAACGGCAAATGTGGAAAGCGTACGGCACAAGCTACGCAATCGAAATCGAAAGTTCTCTGATGGACAGCTGCAGTTGGATGTCAATGCACCAACAGCAGCAGCAGCAGCACCACCATCACCAAATGTGGTGCTCTGTCTGCTGCTTGCAGCTGACACACATTTAATGGATGCACGTCGCTCACTTTCATTTTCAGGCGCATTCTGAGCAGCGGGTCTGGGCTCAACTTTCGATTTCAGCCGAACTGAACTGAACTGCACAATTTATGCACCTGTCAGTCGATAGCTGGCACCTCGCGATTAGCCTGTGGCATGCTCGAACTCACACACAAACACACACACGACCATATTTCTATATAAATCACTCGACAAATTGTTGACAAAACATTTCGTAATTTAAATAAATAAAAAACCTAAAGCAACACCAACAACAACAACAATAACAACGCGACAAGCTGCCGATAGTCAACGGCCGATAGTCGCCGCGGCAGCATGCAAACACCGAATGCAGCTCAAATCCCCAAACAAACAAAAAACCAACAACACAACTTCCTCATCCGCAAACCCAAGAGCCTGTCCAGGCGCAACAATGACGTCGACGTCGTCAACGTGGCCCAGGCTGATAATTTTTTTGATTGTGCCCCGCTCGAGCTGTTCGAGCTGCTCATATGCAAAGTGGGTCCGAGAGCCGAACAATAGCCGCCTGGCTAGGCTAGCCGCAGCTACTAGAGCTACGTAGCCCAGCTGCCTCTCTTGCCCCTGCTGGCTGCTACCTATTGACAGTAGTCGAGCGAGCAGCAGGATTTAGCCAAAGCATTTGCTGCACAGCGAATGCGTAATACGCTTCCTAAGCGAGGGCTAAGCGTGGCAGGTGGGCTGAACAGGACAGCTGGAGGAGAATATATATAGATAAATTTATTTATTATTATATTATAATATTTTTGTAAAGTAGGTAAGACTTTTTTTCTATAATTGCAACGTATTCTAGTTAATATTCATCTAATCATAATAATACTCTATACACAAAAGACATTGATCTTTTACAATATAATATAAGCAATGTTGTGAATCAGCTGCATTTATCTATAAGCCAGTTAAGATCAACATTTAAGTACTAAGCTTAACTTTTAAAAAGATAAAGAATCCTGAATAAACTATAAGGCCTTCAAATCAAAAGACGTTGCTCTTTAAAGAACACATTTCCTAAGAAATGCTTAAGGCTTGCTTTATTGGCTTGAAGAAAAACCTTGAATCTGGAACCTTGGCTAAAAATAAACAATCAAGCAACATTTTTTGGGAATCATCTCAAGCTGTCTCTAAATATATATCAGTTCAAGTTGGGATTCCTTCGAAATTTTGGTTGATTAGTCAACGATCTGCGCCTACTTGGCGCTGATTCAGAAAAGAACTGACTGCATTCAAGGACAAAATTTGAGCTAAACATTGAATGGTTCATTAGAGGCCTCTTGTTCTTGTTGTAATTAATGTGTGCAAATCAATCACAGAATATGACACAAGCAAATATTATATATATACATATATATATATACATACACACATATATAAACTTTCAATTATCATAAAGATAAAGAAAGATCAATCTAACAATAATCAAGCCATTTGTTTATATAACTTAATTTGAAAATACAAAATCCAGTTCAACATGAATATAAAACTTTTTAAATTTGTTGTTGTAATTAATATGAAGATATCTGCAATTTTATTTGAGCTGCTCGCATGTTAAAAACCCAACAGATACAACTCTATATATAAATCTGTTAGATTACGATATGCTCCTGTCACAAACATCATATAAAATTATGGGATACTAGCGCTAAGACAACAACAATTGTTGCTGCTGTTGTTGTTGTTGTTGTTGTTGGGGCTGAGTTCGACTCGATGGCTGGCTGAATGCTCGAGTGGGGCAGAGCCAATGGGAGTCGCTGTCGAGTGAGCGAGGAGGCAGTCGTACAACTGGCGACAAAATGTTGCATGTTTGCGGCTGTCACCAGCCGCCCGTTGCATGCCGCCTGCCACATGTTGCCCGTTGCCCGTTGCCCGTTGCCAGCAATATATGCAAAAAGGTGCTAAAAAGATCAGAGGCAGCGATTTATCTTCATTTGCATTTGACGTCGTTGGCTGTGTGTCAAAAAGGTGTTAAGTGCCACAGCCACAGCCACAGCCACAGACTCAGAGAGTCAGAGTCACAGTTGCAGTTGCAGTCGGAGCTAGAGTTGCCACGTTTGACTCTGCGGCGCCGCTTTTGATGACAACCGACAGCAACGGTAGTCGAAGAGCATAATTTTCGATATTTTATAACTTGGCGGTAGCCGAAAATACAGAAAAAAAGAAAAACAAATGCAAAAGAAAAGCAACAACAGAAATCAAAAACAAAAAATTGGCTTTAGCCTGGCACATCAATCCAATGGACCGACCGCCCAATAAGGCAAGCCGCCCCAAGCACCGTTATTAGCCGCTGCCAAATTGGCCAAATGCAGCAGCAGCAACAACAGCAACAACAACTAGAGCCAACCAGTCCAAAACAATGCCCACTTCTAGGCAGAGAGCTTAGATAGTCGCACCGATAAAAGGGACATGAAATTCAAATTTGAGCGCCAAATTTACTTTGCGACTTTTTTATCAGCGAGTGAAATTTGCTGCAATTGGCTTCCGTATTACGACGTTTTGTGAATTATGTGAGAAATTTGTTAGTGAGCTAAATGCTTTACTGATTTTTCCCCAATCCCAATGACTGTGCCAGAGCAACAGGAGAGGAAACCGAAGGCTGAGAGGGGGCCGTGGATTATGGCTTTTATAGCGCGGAAATTGGGCCACCCACAGTGTGTTCCATTAAGCCCGAAGACCGCTACAAATGGCAATCAATTAAGATTAGGTCAGATTTCGGCACACTTATCTAAGCGAAGTTGCTTAGCGTGAAAGTGTTGCAAATTGGTGTTAGTCGGTAAGTAATACTAGGAAAAGAAACATTTTAGTAATTCCTGTAAACTTATAAACAATTGATTAAGAAAATTCGCGATATTGCAAAGAAATATGGATTAAGTAATGAAAAGATAGTATTTAAGGAATATAGGCTTCAGTCTAGTTCATTCTCTTGCAAGGATGATGCTATTCCTAATGAAAATGACAATGACAATGACAATGACAATGACAATGACAATGACAATGACAATGACAATGACAATGACAATGACAATGACAATGACTATGACAATGACAATGACAATGACAATGACAATGACAATGACAATGACAATGACAATGACAATGACAATGACAATGACAATGACAATGACAATGACAATGACAATGACAATGACAATGACCATGACAATGACAATGACAATGACAATGACAATGACAATGACAATGACAATGACAATGACAATGACAATGACAATGACAATGACAATGACAATGACAATGACAATGACAATGACAATGACAATGACAATGACAATGACAATGACAATGACAATGACAATGACAATGACAATGACAATGACAATGACAATTATTATAAACACCCTGCTTATAACAACGATTAGTTAATTTACATATTCAATTCAATATTCAATAAATGAGAATATTTGCAACGGATATTAGCCGAAGATAATTCCATATTAACCCCAACGCAATTGAAGACTTTCCCCGTTTTCTGTGCTCGCGATGAAAATTTGCGTAAATCTGTTAGGGAAAATCTGTAAATTAGAATTCGCATGCGGCATAGAGTAGCTGCCGCAGCGAATCGCCGTGCGGCAATGTGTCCGGCTGTGACAATGATAATCCCTGCAAAAATATGCGCACAAATTAAGTATCCCAAGTGCGGCGATCCAAAACGGATTTGGTGGCGGTGCTTAGTGGCCGTTCGGCCCCCGTCCATTGTTGGCATATTTAAAGTTGTAAAATAGCGAAAAACACGTTTGACCGACATTCGTGACCAAAGTGCGGCTGCTGTGGCTAAAAGCTGAGACGCCGAGACTCTGAGACTCTGAGACTCTGAGACTTTGAGACTCTGAGACCAGGATTTCAATTTCGATTTCGATTTCGCTGCGGCAACGGCGACAAATGTGCCACGTCCCACCCGTCCCAGGCAATTGACCGTGCGACTACTTTAGCAAATGAAAATGGTTAACAGAAGGCAACAGAAACAGAAAAAAATAAAACACCAAATAGTAGAAGAAAAAAAATAAAAATTGGATATAAAGGTTTACAAAGCCAAACATAATTTATGATGCACTTATGTGGGGCTTGGGCCCCGGCGACAGCCTGTGTGACTCATGTTCGCTGGCTTGTCGCCAGGTGTCGCTGCAGCGTTTAAGCAAAAGTGAAAATGAAAACGAAAACGAATACGAATACGAATACGAAAATGAAAATGAAAATCAGGAAAATGTCCACACGGTCCACACATAGCTGGCCCTAAATTGTGGCGCATTTTGATATTTATGATGGTCTCGCATTTTAGCTTTTAATCACATGTGAATGCGACCACGAGTCGAGTCCCTGGGTGCACTGACCTCAACCTCAACCTACGTACGTAGTGCAGTGCAGTGCAGTGCAGCGGCTACTGTTTTGCGGTGAAAATCCCAAAAAACCTAACTATGTTAAACAGCGAAATCTGACTTGGGCTCGAGCTGGGGCTAGAGCTGAGACTGGAGCTGGAGCTCAGGCGCTGGCACTGTGGCGCATGACTCCCGACGACAGCGGCATCAAGATAAAGCCGCATGACATACGGCGACAAGAAGCTACCAGAGCTTGCGCCAACGCCAAGCCACGAGCAGCAGCTGGGCAGGAGGCGGGGTAGCTGTAGCTGGAGGAGCCCAGCAGCAGTCAGCGTCAGCGTCAGCGTCAGCGTCATCGTCATCACCATTTGGCCACAGCGATCGCCCCAAACATTTTGTGAGCCCAAATTTGGTCAAACGTGCAAAATTGTAGCCGCACGCTGTCAAATCTTTTGGCATAGAAAGCGAAATTTAGCTTTGTGGCCAAGTCAATGGAGTTTTTGGCCAGCTGCCAGGACGGTGCGGTAGCGACGAGGCGAGGTTAACCTTCTGCTGTCTTCACTGCTGCCTGCTGTTACTCGTCGCTGCTGAGGTAATCTCTGTGGCAGCCAGACAAACGGCCAAGTGGCGAAGAAAACGAGAATCGCATAGAATTATGATACTGAAATCGAAAGTGCTTGAAATACCCTGTAAAATGGAGGGAATGGAGTGTTTTTGCAGAGTATAAAGTTGTGTTTTATATTCCCTATATACTTTAGATTTAAGTTTTCATTATCTATTCCTATTTGTCTCGGTCTTCCTCTGTCTCTTTCTCTCTCTCTCTCTCTCTCTCTTTCTTGTTCTCTGCCTATCTATAGCCTCTCACTATATTCCACACTCACTGAATATCTTCATCGTTTTCTATATCCTTCTCTCTCGCTCACTCACTCTGCCCCCAAGCATATTCGTTTCTATATGCGATTTCCCCAGCACTTGTTTAATATATATAAAATGCTTATAACCATTCGGAAATAACATAGTCAATCATATTCGTTGATTAACTCTGCCGCATGCTCTCTCTGTCTCACTCTTTCTGTCTCTTTCCCACAACATTCCTCAAATAATCATTGGCTTTCCATTTCGATTGTTGAAAATGCGAACTATAAATATTTTCAATTAAGTTTTTTATGTTTACGAGCAACTGGACATGGGCTTAAAATATTATCGAACAAAGGCGTTGCACCCAAATCCCCACGAGTTCATAAAAAGCCAATTGGATTGTAAATGCTGTACAATAACATTAATGTGATCCATTAGCTATTAAAGTCCCTAACTTCAGATCGACTAGCATATATAATATTTTATAGCTGTTGCTGTTGTTGTTGTTGCTGTCATTTGTCGCATGACGTCATGCTGTCGATTCGTGTTGCATACGGCTGTGGCAATGAGGCAATGTGGCAATGCTGGCATTAGCGCCAGCCCACGCGGCGTATGTGTAATCAATCAACAACGGCCAACGGATCGACAGAGGCCAAGGCAGAAGCCACAGGGCGTTGCAAATTGTTGTTGTTGTTGTTGCTGCTGCTGATGGTTGTTTGCCACAGTGTCAGGGGCAGAGGCCGCAGTTGCCACTTGTTGCTGCATGGTGTGTGGCATTCGAGGGCGTAATTACATTTTTATTGCCAGCTGAGGCAGGTGCGGTTGCTGCCACATGCTGCATGCTGCATGCTGCATGCATCTTGCCTTGCAAAGGCTCCCATGAAAAGAAAACACAAATTAATCCCAGATTTCCGTAAAGAGCGAAAACTCGCATTGATTGCCAGCCGGCGGCCAGTTTAATGATTAATTTTCCCAGCCAATCGAGCCGAGCGCAATGTAAACGACAATCAACTAAAATTTATGTAGAGCCAGCCCCTGCCGCCAGTAGTGGGCCGAGAATGTTGCACACACACACAAATCGAATCGAATCGCATTGAATCGAATCGAATTCGAATTTTTTTTGCTTGATTTTGTATTTACAATTTAATGTGGCACTCGCATGAAAATGAATCGGCAATTGGGGCGATAAACATCGGCATGGCACGACTCCCAGAGCCCAGAATCGATCTTGGCCAGCCAGGCCCAAGCACAGTGTTGGCCAACAGCGAATCAAGCGAAACTAAACCAAACCAAACCAGCCCGGCACACTCGAGACATTTAGCTGGGTGTGTACAAGAATCAACAGCAGCAGCAACAGCAACAGCACCTACAACAACAACAACAACAACAACAACGACAACGACAATAACAATGCGAAAAAGGTCAACGGGCTGCAATCAAAATAACTCAAAATAACTCAATTTTCGGGAGCAATTAAAACGCTGGCGCTGATCTGCCCCGAGCCGATAAAAGCCCACACATCGTTCGTCGGCAACATGTAACATTTGTCTTTGACGCCAGGCCAGAAAAACCAGGTAAAATACACAAAAATGCAAGCAAAAAAAAAATATCTATGAAGTAAATAATCAACACAGAACATGAGAGCTGTGACTAGACGAACTTTAGATACCCTAACTGGCATTTGAAAGCGGGACTGCAGGGGACACTGCTCTTTAAGTTGAACTCAGTTAAAAACACTTTGATAGAAGATTTAAAGTATAGAATATGCTAAGATAAACAAAGATAGATCAGCTTGGCGTGATCTGTTTTAATTAGTTAAAAATACTTTAAGAAATTATGGAAGGCATGACGGCTGACTATGGCCTAGAAATGAATCAGAGCTGCATGAATGTCAATTTCTGTTATAAGGACAGCATATATACATATGTTAACTATGCTATGTTAACTGTAACCATAAGCTCTTATGGCTTCTATGGAGTAAATTGATCTTTGAGTTTTATAATTCTTCACTTTTCTTTAATCTCTAGTAATGTCATAAAATTGCTTATTCGATGTTTTCTTCTTTTTCATCTATCTGAACTTATCTTAGTCTTATGATTGCTTATTACTATGTAGAGCAATAATTTTATATCATAAAAGACTATACATATACATGACTATACACATTAGCATCGAGGCTGTTATCTTAAGGGAATCTAGAATCTCTAATTCACTTTCTATATGCCGTAAGTAGACCCATTTAAAAAAATGTTATGGCTTGAAGTTTGAGCTTAACATCTCCGAAAAGCAGCCACAGCTTGAACTTGCTCGATTGCATTTAACGAAACATTTGTAGAATTATAATATATCCATAGCAATTATTACATATATTGTAAATGCCTCACGTTAGGGTATGTGCATGTAATTAACAGTCAATAATCAAAAATTACGTATACGCATACGTGAATTTTTGGCCCGGCAGTCGAGGCAATTAATGTGCTCATCGATTTTGTCTGGCCACGCAACGGATGGCCTCTGTACGTACCGCGGGGGCAGGCAAAGGAGAGACATAAAATGAGAGAGATGAAGAGTCAGGGAGTGAGGGAGCGAGGTAGTGAACGAGTGGGAAGGGAAAGGGGAAGTGTGCAGTCTGCAGCTTCACCCGCAACGAAAGTTTTTGGCGAATTCTTGGCTCGTTTTTGAGTGAAATGAAAAGTGAAATTACTTATTATTAATGAAATTAATATATAAGCATGTTTGGGTGCGTGTACTCGTATGTGTGACAGCAACACGTACATATGTTAAATCATAAAAAAACGCAACGATAAATAAAGAGAGGCCCCAGCTCCAGGCCGGGCTCGGGCTCGGGCTCGGTCTTGGGGCCAGGCCACGGCGAGTCGCGTCGAGCCATTCCATGGAACACGTTTCGCAGGCAGCATCACAGATAAAAATGCTTTGGCTTTGGCCCCGCCATTAAAAAGTTCACTTTCGTTTGTGTCCAAAATATATACGTGTATGTGTGTGTATATATATATGTGCTGCATGCTGCATGTTGATGTCGTTTTGTTGGCTATGCATCTGCTCAGTACTCTCCATTTATATGATAATGAACACGTAAAAATTGCGCAAAACCAGTCGCCAATCGAACCCAAAAAACGTTGCAAATTGTTGCGGATGCTCCAGCAACAGTCGCAGCAACAGCAGCAACAGTCGCAGCAGCAGCAACAGCAGCTGTCCCACTGCCTGGATAGCCTGTCCCAATTCGAATCTGTGCGGCAGTGAACCCAATTTAAGGTTTATTTTCATTGTATCTGGACATCTCTCAGCCAGTTGACAAAGTGACTGCACATGAAGGTCGCCTTGTCAGCCAAAATGTGTTATGATGAAATATGATATTGCGAGATTAACGCATTCAGCTGCAAGCGAGCTGCGATGACTTCCATAGATAAAGCTCGAACTAATTAGTCAGCGAGCAACCGAAACATATGCGCAGATGCAGCAGACATCAGACATCAGACATCAGACATGAGACATGAGACATATATTACATATTATATGTCGCATACTACTACATATAAGCTGTTATGCAAGCTCAACTGTTTTTCTAGTTTCTGGGAATGTCTACCGAAAAACCTTTAGATTAATTACATTTGTTTACGAACATGACATAAAATGCAATTTAAGATGTTCAAAGCAGTAAGATAAATGAGCAAGAATTGGGTGTATTACGAAAGCTATTTGTATGGGTGTGAGGCTTTTCACAAGTTGTTTATATAATTTAATAGGAAATTATCGAAATCATGAGAAAATGATATTGCATATAAATACACTGTAAAAGTAGCAGATGCTGGTGTCATTTAAGTTTTCTTGAAAAATAGCAAAAAACTGGCATTTGGTATTAGTGAACTGGTGACTTGAGCAGTTTAATGGAGGTATTCTCGACTACTATAGAGAAACTTAGAAAATGGGAATACAGATTCAATGACTTGAAATATATATACATATATATAATCAATATTATAGATATAAATATCAAACACAACAGCTATATTGTTTACAATATAGTTTCATCACCTATAAGAATGACTCAGAACACTTCTTGAATCTTCTCCGCTCACATCTTTATTCCTTAAGCTAAGTTAAAGTTAAAGTTCCATTCACAATTATTGATTAATAGGATCAGTAAACGAATAAAAGAAGGCTTTACATGACCCTTTAATTAAGATTAAGATTACTAAGCTCTATAAGCATACTTCAATCTCTAAGAACGGTTTAATAGATCCCTAGAGCAGACGGCTAAATACATGTCTATGTATAAAGATCGCTAAACAGTCTAAGAATGCTTTTATCTCTAAGCACAAATCAACATAAAATATCTCGAGAAGAAGAAGATCTTAAGGGCCAATCAGATGCCCATCGATAGCCTCGCTCTCAGCCCGATCAGCCTTAACTAAACGTAATGATTATTATTATCAACCATTAGGCCAGCTGCCAATTGGCCCATTCAGACACGTTCACGACAAACTCAAAGACTCTCTCAACATATTTTACAACGTCATTAAATTAAGTCTTCCATTAGCTCTGGCCACTAAAATAAAATAAATTGATATCCTGTCTTTCACCCAGTGCGCCGCCCTGCCCCCGCAGGATCTGTCCAATTGTCGTCGTAATCAAGCGAAATTTGTGTGTAAACAAATTTGTGTGTATAAAAATAAAAGAAAATAGTAACGCATCGGGCCTGTAAATATCGGGGCAATTACACAACTTAATTTGGATTAATGGCCAGGCATAAATTGCACCCTATAAAAGCGAAATAAATGCCACGATTTGTCTGCCGTTCGGCGGGAAAATGCGTTGCGAAAATTTATGTAATTTTCAATTTCCTTGTGGCCTTTTTAATTAAAACATAAATATTTATATGGAATATTTCACATAGCGATGTGCGCGCCAAGCACTCGAAATTAATTCGCCAAATAAATAATAAAATCATTTACAATATAATTGCGGCGCCGACGCTGGCAAACACTTTCACCTTCGCCACGACTGGCTCGCTGGGTGGGTGGGTGCTACGGTGTGGGGCAGGTGGTGCCGCAGTTGCCGCAGTTGCTGCTGTTGCTGCTGTTGCTGCTGTTGCTGCTGTTGCAGTTTGGAGGCTGGGTCGCCGTTTGTTGCCGTTGTTATTTATGCTTTGTGGGTGTTCAACATGCAGCATTTTAAAGTCTTTACCACAGATTTTTTATTGTTGCAACAACACACACACACACATATATATATATTTTGTGCAGTAAAAAAAATGTTTATGACATGCGAGTGTCTGCAATTAGCCAGGTAAAAATCAAAAGCCAAAGAAAAACCACATTCAATATGATTTCAAATCATCTCTCCCTCTCCCTCTATCTCTCGCCTTTAGACGTGTCAATTGATAAGCCAAACACACACACACACACGCCCAATAAGCAACGCCCAGCATACATTTGTTGCATAACTCAGCGAGTGTTTGTTCCATCGTCACATAGAATCTCAAATAGTTTCACCTGCCCATTTGACAGTTGGCGATAAATCGCTGTTGGCAATCAATAAATGTTTGATTAGCCCAAAGCACATACATAAAACATGACCAAGATGATCATAATGGTTACGATTATGAGCCCAGCACACAATTGCCAGCTGCTGCTGATTGCCCAAAATAAACCCAAACAGTTTTGCCACAGTGGGGCCAAACAGGGGAGAAAAATTGGCAATAGAAATGGTGAATAATTAAAATGCTCAATAAATTTGGTAATTCATCATATTAGGCATAATAAGAGTTAAATATAGGGAATATATAAATGTAAGAATATTAAAAAATGTTGTGGGATAATCTATTCAAGATACTGATATTTATTTATTTCTTAGGGAAAAAAGAATTAATAGACAATAAAATACTCACAACTGGGAACTTCAGCTTGAGATTTTTATGTATATGTTGAGGTCTGTCTAAACTGATCAGATATAATAAAAAAAAAAAAAAAAAAAATGAAAATAAAAATAAAAAAAGCAAAAAAAAATGTAGTTAAATAAATATATCTTTACCATATAATAATAATTAAACTTATGAAGCATTTTAATAAAAATATATAACAACATTAAAAATATATATAAATTAAAGCTAAAAAGAAATAGCCACAAAATTCTTTAAGCAATTCTGAAAAAATCCTGGAGTACAAATATTGAAGAATTAGTTACAAAATTCTTTAAAAAATACTTTATAAATTTCTAGAAAATTTGTCAAAAAATATTCTTAGTTACAACAAATCTGCAGAATTAGTTAAAAAATTCTCTCAACAATCCTGGAGAATATATGCATTCTCAATTGCTTGAGAGTCAGTGTACTATGGCTAAGGCTGAGTTGTCTTTCTGTCTGTCTGCTCGTCTGTCTGGTTAACAGCGGCTTAACTGGCTGGGGCATAACTCATAAGCGTGCTGCAAGCAGCAGGCATTTGTTAAGTGGCACAAAATGCCAATGAACTCTGCCATGCGGCACCAATTGCCAATTGTTGTTGTTGTTGTTGCTGCTGCTGCTGCTGTTGCTGCTGCTGTGTGGGTTAGAAGCAACGCGTTGCACAGTAAAACGGAAGCGACCTCGAGTGCCATCCAAGTTGGGCGATAATTTGCGACCACTTGACATGCATATCAGGGCAGTGCAAGAGGAGCATGGAGAGCAGCAGGAGGAGGCAGAGCAGGAGGAGGAGGCTGTAACAACAAAGCGTCTGCAAGGCCATTGCAGTTGCGCGCTTTTTGGGCTTCGCTGTGCATGCTTGAAGCGCGTTAAACGATGATTTAATGCCAATAAATAAGTGTAAACGTTCATTACAGATAATTAATGTATCTGCGCCATGAGTTCAACGGGGTCTCGAACCGTAGCTGCCCCAGACTTCAGACTTCAGACTCCAGACTCCAGACTGCAGACTCCAGGCTGCAGCACAACAACAGCAACAACAACAACAAAAAGTGAAACTTCAATTAGACGCTTAACAACATTATGGCGTGGACGATTAAGACTTAAATTACGAGCATGGTTCATGCAGACGATTTGACATTTCACCTGCAAACAGCAACGTGAAGAGGCAGGTGAGCTGGGCAGGGGGCGGGGGGATAGCCTGAGCCGGTAGAGTGCTTCGCTCTACCTGCCATCGATCGCTTTATCAGTCTCACACAGCAAATTTCCATTGAGCTCGCCCTGACAATGTCGCCCAATTCGTCTTGCTGTTTTCATGCCTGCCGGCCTGGAAATTGTGTGGCTCGATTTTCGGTTTCAGTTTTCAATTTAAAATGTAAATCAAGTGTGAAAAGCGCCAAAAAGAAACGAACCAAAAAAAAAGAGAGAGAAAAAAATGAGACGGTGTGCAGCGAAAGTGTTGCAATCGCAATTTGCTTGTTGCAAGTTTTTGACACATTTTTCCTCTCGGGCTGTGTATTGATTTATTTTGATTGTTAATCAATTTGGCGCGCCTGCTCCTGCTGCTGCTGCTCATGCTGCTACTCCTGCTGCTGCTCTCAGCTCTGGTAATAGTTCAATGAAATTATAAATCAGTCGCAGCGAGTCGCGGGCGTCTGAGCCAAGAATGCAGGTGACACACTTTTCGCTTGGCTCATTTGTCAGCCGAGCGCAGGGACAATGCAACAAAGGTTGTGCCACAATTTGCGCATGCGCACGCAAATTATGCGCCATAAATCATGCAGCAGACGCGCTGCAACGGGCGGTGGCAAGTAGGTGGAGCCGCAACTGTCGCCTGCTGCTGATTGCCAGCTCGCAGATAAACTTACACACACGCACACACACACACTCACAGCATGTAAAGAAAGTGAATATGCATGTTTATATACACATACATACATACATATACACCTCGATTATGTTCGATCGCGTGCCTCGGCAATTGGCTGCAACTGTTGATGCCACGTGTTGCATGTGTTAGTTTGACATTTGTCTGCCTGACCCTGACCCACAAAAGTCAGCCAGCCAAATTGCAATTGCAACTGCAACTGCAGCTTGCCAGCTTGACACCGCCTGCTGCAAGTCCAATTTGAGGCGATCGGCCAATTGAAAAGGAAAATACGAAATGAGAAAAGTCAGCGTTAGCGCAGCACGTCAATCACTTTGCCACCGACTGCAGACTGCACAAAGCGGCAAAAACAAAACGCGGTTGCTGCAGCAGAAGGGGCAGAAGTAGTGCAGGAGCTGGAGGCAACAGCAGAACCTCTGCCCCAGACCCCCCAAGGTTAAAGTGGCGCAAGCACAGCCAAACGGTGGCCAAGTGGAATGAAGTCAAATGAAGCGCAGGCATCACTCCACATTCCGCCAACAGCTCGAGGCTAGAGATGGACATGGCCATCTCTGGGTAGCCCAATTTCTATGTGGAACTAGTGTCTGTCAGGGGGTATGCGAACTAGTTTAAGATTTTTACCTAGCATATTAATGTAAGATTCTACAAACTTCATTTGAACTGCTAGAAATGAGATTGTACAAACTAGATCAGGAGTAGATGCTAGATTTGGAACTAGAGCCGGTTCAAAAACTTGTTAAGTTAGATCAAAATTTTTCTATAGACGGCAAATTTATATTTGTGTGCAGATTTAAAGAGTTATGATATGATTTGATATGATTTTTAAATAAATAAATAAATAAATAAAGATATAGACTGAACTAAAACTAGTTCCGAACTTATAATCCTTGTGAACTAGCAGAAATTCGAATGCCTTAAGCCAAAATCCTTTTCCAAATACTTTGTGCTTCTGTTCATATCAAAGACATAGCTTTTTCTCTATACGGAACCAGTTCGAAAGAACAAAATAGTAATAGACCTACTATTCAAAAGAGATAAAGTCAATATGCAACATAAAATTTCTAGAAGAAACCAGTTCATAAGTGACTGTATAATGCCTTTGCTGGACATCGCAACAAAAGTATCCAAACCTAGTTCATATCTACATCAATTCAACTAATTCGTCAATTCAGCATGCACGACAGGCCTTTGAGACTCTTCAGCGATATTACCACAATCCGTGACTAATATCTATACATTGACAGCATATGAACTAGTTTAAATATAGTTCACATAGAGTTCAACGTCAAAACTAGAACAATCCGATGCTTCAACTTAAACTAGTTCACATTTCAGTTCAGACTCAAGTTGAACTTGCTCCAAATGCATCCAGCGACGATGGCCGATTCTTAACCTGCCATAGATGAGGCCAGCACTCGATCCACTTACACTTGGCACTCACGATCCGTCACGCGGCCTTCTCTAGAGCTCGCGGGCACAGCACAGCCTCCCAATCGCATCGGCACTCGTTGCTTTGTTCTTTTGAGACGCCAAGCCCGAAACGTCACTCCAAAAAGACTAAAGAAAGAAAGAACCGCGCAAGCGCACACACTCTTAACTTATTTATTTTCTCTTCTTCTTATATGCTCATCATCTATATATGTATAAATATTTTTTTGCTTTGTTATACCCTGAACCCATTGAAAATGGGAAATCAGGGTATAATGGTTTTGTTAAAAGTATGTAACAGGCAGAAGGAGGCGTGGCAGACCCCACAAAGTATATATATTCTTGATCAGGGCGACGAGCTGAGTTGATTTAGCCCTGTCCGTCTGTCTGTCCGTCCGTCCGTCCGTCCGTCCGTCCGTCCGTCCGTCCGTCCGTCCGTCCGTCCGTCCGTCCGTCCGTCCGTCCGTCCGTCCGTATGTATGAACGCGTCGATTTCAGAAGATATAAGAGCTAGAGACTTCAACTTTTTTTTAAAATGTCCGTATATATCACGCGCAGATCGAGTTTATCACTAAAAAACGATAACTCATTCCGATACTTTTTTATCGATAAAAAACCTTATCGAAGATCAGTTAAAAAATTATATCTCCTACATCTTTCAAGCTAGAGTCTCCAAATTTAAAATGTATATTAAGATGTATTTTATACAATTTCGGTTTTTGTTAAAAATTACCCCCTACCCCTAAATCCACCCCCTCACCCTCATCTTTGTAGAAGTCGTATATCAAATACTAGAGACTTGTGCTTCGGTATACACATACATTTTAACATTATGATTACGTTCTGAAAGTTTCATTACGATCGTACGTCTAGAAATTAAATTATTCAACAAATAAGTTTTCATTATATTGCCAACATTGCAGCGCAACCCAAGCGCAATCGCCTGTATATGCGTGTGTGTGTGCGTGTGTTTGTTTGTATGTGTATGTGTGGGCGTGTATTTGTTTGTATGTGTGTGTGTGTGTGTGTGTGTGTGTGTAAGTGTGTGTGTGCTAATTATTATTGAAATATCAGTTCCTTGTAGGGTTCAGGGGATCTCGTAGTCGAGCAGTCTCGACTAGAGCTTTCTTACTTGTTTTTGTTTTTTTTTTTTTAGGTTTTTTGAGTAGCCGTCTCAAGAAGAGCGCCGTTGCCTTTTTGACAGCCGCCTGGCATGTTCATTTTTATGGCCATCAACTTGGTCTAAACTGCCTCTCTCTCCCACTCCCCCTCTCTAGCCATCTCTTTCTTTCAATCTTGCCTTTGTAGTGCATCATTCTTAGAAGCTGCTGCTCCTCCACAGAGCTCTGCCTATGCGCTGATTTGTTCTAAGACTTGCGGTATTTCTCAAGCTTCAGCTGCGTCTTCTTCTTCTATAGGGCGTATGTTTATTTTTTGATTACAAATTGAATTTTATACGTTCGCCTTCGCACTGCATTGATTTATGATATTTTATTCTACCCGCTTGGCTACAGTTCGCTTTTTTCTTTTTCTTTTAATTAAGTCCGAGTCCAAGTGTTAGCCAGCCGCATTTGATTTATGCTCTGCTCTGACTCTCCCCCACCCTACCTACCTCCCTCCCTCACATTTTATATATATATAATTAAAGTTGAAAGTAAAGAAACTCTGGCGATCGGCGCTTGGTTAGAAACGTCGCGCCAAGCTTTCCCTTGAGTTTGTCTTGATCTTGTCTTTGGGCCTTGGACATTGCGTGCGATTGCATTACGAGTGAAATTTTCTGCCTTTTCTCGCTTGGCGATCTTGAGGCATCGATAACATTTTTGCTTAGGTTTTTTTCCATTTTTTTTGGCCATCTAAAACTGACATCATCAGAGCGCAAGCAGTTCGCAATTTAATGCCGTGCCATGAAGTATCTTTGGAATACCCTGGCAACCGAAGGAAAATGTGTATTGGTGGTATGATCGATTTGGTTAAGGCAGAGAGAGGTGGGGAGGATCTTATGAAGTACTTTCTGAACTGAAACAATCACTGAGTGGAGATAGTCCTGTCTCTATATCCATAGGCTTATAGAAGCCTTGAGTCAAAAATCCTTTAAGAGCCAATGAACTAACGTTATAAACTAGGATCTTCTGACAGTCTCTCTACGCCAAAGATCGAGTTTGATCTTGACATAATTAATTACTTGTTAATATACCCGAAAATCTATTAGAATCCAAAGAATAGAATCTTGAACAATTTCATAAAACTTGAGTTACCTAATATCTAAAAAATAATAAAAATACCATTAACTCTATACTATACTATGGGAATGAAGTATATTTCCCATTCGATCTCTGCAACTTAGCAATACAAACATTGGAAATATCTAATTGCTAAGGTATATGCCAGCACTTAGATATGTATATTCCAGTCGAATACTCCCGATTAGAGCACTCGTGCTTGATTTTCCTTTAGCTGCGGTTTCTGATTACATAAATTTGGCGCCTGACCGCGAATCAAAGAGACAGAGGGGATCGGCCTGAGAAGGGGGCGCAGCGAGAGCTCCACATTTGCATCTGCGAAGCGCCGTCGAATGTGTGTCAGGCACTGGGGCGCGGCATATGTAATTACAATAACTGCAACTTGCAACTTGCATCAATGCAAATAACGTAGAATGTGTGTGTTTGAGGCAGCCGAGCTGGGAGGGGCGGGGGCTGCAGAGCGACGAGATCGAGAAGGAGAGAAACCTGTCGCTTTTAATTAAAGGCCGCCCGACTCTAAGTAACTTTTCATGTATCAACTTATGCGCACAATTTTAAGCGACAGCAACAACAACAACAACAACAACAACAACAATCAGAAATAACTTTTGCATTTAGTCATAACTGCATTTAAAATATTTTCGATTGTTGACTGGCCCCGCGCACAACAAAAACCCGTATTTTGATTTTATTTGGATTGTTCGTAACTCCCCCATATGCAAAAAAAAAAAGCAACAAAACTCCAAATAAATAAAGAGAGAAATATATAAATGGGATAGACGCTGAATGCAATTGTATCCCAGCCCAGGTACGACCCACTTCTGTCATGTTGCACGATAAATACTCGCGAGATTTATTGTTCGCCACGGTGGCAGGCATAATTACAATTTATGCCCCATTCGGGGGCAGCACAAACAGCCAACCAGCCAACAACAACTTGTGCAATCTACGAGCCAAGTTCAGAGCGTGTTTTGAGGAAGCTGTCGCCAAAGACAAAGACCGTACAAATTGCAAAAGGAAGCTGTCCATCGTCTTTTGTCTCTCAGTCAGAGTTTGTCTACCTGCCACACAATTGCCATTATTCTTGCCGCCTATTGAAAGTGAATATTTATAAATAACGGCTGGGAGGAGAATGAAACACATGCCGGAACATAAATACTCTAGCAGTCCATGGTACATGGAAGGTGATTTTGGAGTTAGCTTTGATAAGAAATAAGGCTTTCGATATTTTCAGCAGCTTTATGAGCTTTATACAACCTTTAATTGCATTTTGCAATATTAATGAGCTTTTAGGCTCCTGTAACATAAGCTGAGTGAGCTTTTAGTAAGACAATAAAGTGTTCTCCCTTTAAAGGGCTTCTATGATATATAAGTAAGGAATAATAAGTTCTCTTATAAATGTCAATATGATTTGCATTTGAACTGAAGTGCTTCTCACATAAACAGGAATCCTACAAGCAGCTTTAGCATGTCTAAGACGTCACTTGACTTGACTTTAAGCTAAATCCAAACGTTTGCTTCTTTACGAAAATAGCTATATTTCTCCACTACTGCAACTCCTCCAAGTCTCTCTAGCCACCCTACTCAGCCAGTCGATTCTCCCTTCGGTTAGGGTACAATTGACTTTCGCATACCCATTTCAGGGGGGGCCATTACATCATGTGAAGTTGAAGCACTTGGCTGCTATTGTTGAGCACATAATTAAGCGCCGCTTAGCTTATGTAATTAACGTCAGGTAAATAAGAGAGACAAGAGAGACAAGCGGGAGACCGCGAATAAGACGAAGTCTAATGAATCGTTGGCCAGCTGCGTGCGCTGATTTATATGCGAGCTTTTCAAGAGGTTTTGTTGTTGTTGTTGTTGCTGTTGCTGCTGCTTGTTGCTGTGTGAATTGCGTTTTGTCACCGCGTGCACAAGTCCACAATTCGATCTCGCGCACTCAAGAGCTACGTTTACGCAGACTCTCCACTGGAGCACTCATATTCGCCAGCCAGTCAAAGTCAATCGAACTCCAAGTTGAAGTCGCAGCAGCAGCCGCAGCCGTAGCTAGAGCCAGAGCGGAACATGTGACATAAGTCGCCGGGTGTATGGCAATGATATATGAATATGACAAAGCGACATGGACAACTTTATTGGCTCATGAAAAGCGCTGTCACTGCCGCTGACTGACATAAATCACGAGCAAAAGCTAAAAACAAAAACAACAAATAAAGCGCAAACCATTCGACGAACCCAACGATCCAACTTCAATCGGGCGATCGCAACTAAAGATCTTAGCTCAGAGTAAAAACCTAAGCAAAAGCAAGAAACTTAAAAATAAATCAAAAATCAATTTTCGCAAAAGACTAAAAGAACAACGAGACGAGACGAGACGAGGCGAGACGAGACATCAGCCAGTGTGAAGATCGCGATCTTAGTTCGTGTGTATCTGCATCTGTGTGTGGGTTTATCTAGCTTCAACTAACAATAGCTAAATAATATTTTTGAAAAAAACTTGAATATATCTGCTTAAATCGAGGACAAGTTCTTAGCATTTAAAATTACATAAATGATATTTATTTATTATTTTTTACATTTATATATATTTATATTTGTGTCATGGAACTCTTTTGATGATGATCGATTTGCAGTTGTTATGAGCAGCAGACTTATAACAGTCTTCAACAGTTAGTTAACTTAATCAAGGTTAAAGTCACGAATTATGATAATTGCTCCAGTTTATATTTGCCAGCAGATGGCACAATGATTTGGGATAAGCTTGAACACAAACTAGTTTACTCGTAGTGCAATTGCCTGTATAAATCAAAGAAATATAGTTTAGTTAATATCTATATGGAAACAGTTTAGCTGTTGATTACAATTGATGAGGTAAGCTGGCGATTTATTTAGCTATGAGTTAACCTTGGGATATTTAATTGATTTGTAGAGGCCAAGACAATACTGTAAATGTATAATTTATGTTTTGTTTGTGCTTTAAGCCATACCTAAGACTATACTTGCGAATTAGAGCTTGTTCTAGAGCTAGCTCTGGCAGAGACAAAGCTCTATAATGGTTAAGTTCTAGCGTAAAGCCTTTTAGCTAAGGGATATTCTATAAATGCTTATGTAGAATCATATGAGCAGAAGAGATCATCCTTTCAGTCTTCTCTATATAACTTCAACTGTTTTTATTATTATTTATTTTTATTTTTTTTTGCAGTCTAAATAAAACGTCCTCACATTAAATTGAATATATTCTCCTAAATTTATGATATTTATTACACAAATAAAATACTCTCTATATTTCAGTCCATCACCTTTTTGTTATAATTGTTTTTGCTCTTACTTGTCATAGAAATATTATCATAACTCATATCTGAACAATATCTAGAATATCTGCACCTATTCTATTTTCATTTCATACATCATGGCTGCAACTCATGTTACCCTCTCTGCTCCCTCAAATAATATACCCCACACATACATAAGTGCGTATATACCCAGCGACCTACCCTATAAGCAAGCATAACTGTTCCCGTTTTTCTTTTCATTTGTCATAGAACCTCAACAAACTAGACCAACAAGTGAAAAACTACGTCATATGTGGCAGCCACAACACACACACACACACACACACACACATACAGAGCACACTGACACGCCACCTATCGGCTGGCGGAAAGCGCAGTCAGACACGCCATCTAGACACGCTAGAAGTGGTCAGAGTACACACACTGAACACTCCTATTTAGCCCATTCGAGTTGTTGCTATTTTGTTTTTTTTTTTTTTTCAGCCTTTGCAGCACACAGCGCAACGAAAACCCTTTAGCCCTATAAAATGTGCGCCCAACGCGCATGACCTCAACAATTTGGTTCACTTCAATTGCCAAACGCACACACGAATGGCCAAAAGGTCCTGTTGCGTGCTCCACTACAACGACAACGAGTGCTCATTGTAGGTAAGTAAGTACTTGTTCTTGTTGTTGTTGTTGTTGTTGTTGTAGTTGTTGCTGATATTGTTAGCACTGTTGCCATTGCTAAATGACCAAAGCCTGACTGACCGTACTTTCGGGTCAGTTCGTCAGTTGCGTTGAGTTCGTGAGCAAAGGCGGGCGCGTTGTGTTCCAATATTGAGATTGGCAACTTTTGCTTTTACCTATAGCACGCTTAACGCTACAATATGAATGTCAAATAGCTAAAAAAAACAAAGGTGTAAAGTTCTATATATACTCGTGCATATATATATATATAAAGAGAGAGAGCGAGCAGCCATGGGCTGCGCCAGCAGCACTCCGATGGTTGCAACGGCTGGCAGCGAAATGCTAAAAGCTGCCACACATGTGGCAGGCGATGTCCAAAAGCAAGGCGAAGCGGCAGTTGCAGGTGTGAGCAGTGTGTGTGTGTGTGATTGGTTGACATTTAAAGCTGCATTTCTCAATATTTACACACAGTTGTAGTCGAGCCTGTGCGTATACTTGATATTTGCAAATCAATTGAAGCACATCATTCTTCATTAGCGTAATGAAAGTAACGTAGTTGACCTTTGAACTCACGTCTTTTATTGTGCTAGGCCATCACATAAACAGTTGACATAATGAGCCAATGCCTAAAATAATCAAATAATAATGCCCAACTAATCAAGGGCAATTGAGCAGGCGACGTTGCTCTACAAGGACTAACAATATATAAGCATATATATATACATATATGTTCATCTACTTACACACACACATATACATATTCTCATACACACACACACATATTTATATGAATAGCATATGAAGAAAAACGAGTTTATTGCGTGACCAGCAAATTGGAGCACTCGACTTCTAATTTAAATAATAATAAAAAAAAAAACAATACGTGAAATTTGCATATTGAGTTTGAGCAGCGTACGTGTTGCTGGGCATTTTGCTAGGGCAAATGGCACATTGATTGATTGAATCAATTTGCCGTTGAAAAGAAAAACTAGAGAACCAAAGAAAAAACTGTTGAGCAACTCGCAAACACATCTAATTAGATGATGAAATTAAATAATTATGGGTGCCACTACGAAGGCAGTTACAGCTCTGACAAGATTTATGAAAGTTGTAAAGAAAATTGTTTTAGAATTTGCTATTTGACTAAAGTTATTTATCATAAGTGGGTGAGCATTTTCATGATGTAGCTCACAGAAAGAGTAAGAAATGCTTAGGAATAACAGAGTATAAATACGAAATAGTATGATATATGTAAGGTCTACATATAGAAAGTAGTCAAAAATATCCTGTATGAACTAAATATACATTTTATATTTATCCAGAAATATTTTCCTTTTATATTTCATAGAATGAGTAAAAAATGTTTAGTGAGTAAGAACAGCATAGAAATATAAATAAATAAACCCAATAAATTGAAATGGTAAGATGCTCAGATTTCTTCGACTCACACAGAAAGAAAGAAAGAATTTTGTCAAGAAGAGAGAAACTTGGTTCGATTTATCGAGATTTTCGATTTATTAGGGCACAAATTATCGAGAATCGACTGTACTATAATATGTTATATGATATGATGGCTGTAATATGATATGTGTCAATTCTACAGCATGCCTATATAAATCAAGTTTTCATAATGTTTTTCGCAAATATCCTGTTATACCATACCTTAACCATAAACTAGCTCTGCAGCTGTGCTCATGAAATTCTCATATAGTCCCACTGAAATCTATATCTACATAAATATCCTTAGACAATTGTCTCCTCTTCATCATTCAGTCCTGCATTCACCTTGCACACAGGGTATCTCCCAGTCCTCCATCTGACTTCACATATTACATATAAATCGATGGCAGTCTAATTGACAGCTGCGGGTCAATGGCCTGGCCTGCTGACAATTACGCCAACGGCCCACTCAATTATGGCCCCACATAAATAGATTTGAACAATTTGTCAATCATTTTGTGCCTTTGCAGACGCCACGCAGGCCATTAGCTCGACCATGGACACGGCCAAGGAGACAGTCAGCACAGCCGTGGCGGGCATTACCAGCGAGCTGGGCAGTGCCTTCAAGGAGGGCAGCGAAGCACTGGAGGAGGCCAAGCACAAGGTAATGGAGGGTTTGCATCTGGAGTGCAAGGCGGACGCTGAGCAGACGGAGACGAGCTCATCGAGGGCGCCGACTCCTGCCCTGGAGCCGGATGGCGACAGCTTGAAGACCTCAACGCCCGAGCCAGAGATCGAGAGGGCGCTGGCCAATGAGGAGGAGGCGCCGCCCACGCCCAAGCCCTCGCTCGAAGAGCTCGCCGGGCTGAGCGCCCAGGCGAGCGAGGCGAGTGTCGTCACAGTGGTGGCCGCTACAGTGGTGGCCGAAACGACAGCCCATGCGGAGACGAAGGCAGCCGTGGAGTAAGTACGCATCGAGTGCACCCCGTTGCCTACGTAGAGACCGTAGTTGAGACCACTGCATCCAATGTAGAAACTGCAACAAGTCGCGTAGTTTGTACCCTTTGGCTTTTGTTTTTTGAAAGTAAACCGTAGCTCAAACTAAACCTATACATATACATATATCGTAAATAATATACTTAATTTATCTATATCTCTCTATATATATACTGCTCTCTTTTTCTCTCTCTCGTCAACAATATGTAAATTGTAAATAAATAACCTTTATCTCCATGTACATATCATATACTCTGCATTTCTTATTACGGCCAGCTAGCGGCTATTCGGCTAGCGGCTAACAAGAGCAACAGCAGCAAGTCTTGTGCGTAGTATTGGTAAATCATAAAGATATCTAGACCTATATACTAAATACTATATACACTTCTATATCTATATACAACTTTGGCATGCCAAAGTTTATTGCGGTAAACTCTTGCTCCATGGATTCAGAGAGAGAGGAGTACTTAGACTGTCTGAATGATTTTCTATCTTACTAAAAATATTATTATATTATATTGATTTTTATTTATTTATTATTTTTGCAATAAATGCATATTAATGTATATATTATAAACAATTTTTTTACTATTTAAAAAAAAAGTTAATTGTTATCTGAGTTTGCTATGGCTTGGAACTTCCTCTTGCTTGAGCTCTACTTCTGAGCTCTCAAAGCACATTCAAAGACCTGTCAAAGCCGATTTCACTCATGCTCCATCTAACCATAAATCAATCCCCAACAAGAGTTTCAGCAAACCAAAACTCACACACATAACCTCAAATACAAAGCAAAATACCAAAAGAAAAATACCAAAATGAATCCTTATTAACACACACACACACACACACCGATAACACACTCCCCTGCAATAGTCATTGGCAGCGTAAGGGAGAGTCCGAGCAGGAGGAGCAGCGTCGCCCCAACACCACCGAATGGGAAAAGCTGGCCGATCTGCTGGCCAAGGGCCACAGGTTTAGGCCCTACGAGAGCTTTGCCCGCAATCAAAATCAGTTTTCCGTCTACAAGGACTACACCAGCCTGAGGGATAAGCCCGGCCATTACGACGGACACTTTAGCGACGGCACTTCGCTATCGAGCACCCAGTCAGACCTCTCCAGCGGCCACTTGACCCCAGCCCCACCCAAGGGTCAGCGTGACTATGCCAAGTTCGTGGGCGCTGAGCAGCCGACGAGCGTGTCGCGTGCCAGTTCCCGGCTCTCGAATGTGGGCGGGGCTGGCACAGCACCTCGAGCCTTCGACTATAATCCACAGCGTGAGCGCATCAATCTGGGCACGCGAGGTGCCAGTCGCGTCGAGTCGGCGCGTCGCTCCCTGTGGGCCAGGAGCCAGCCCGACGTGCTGCCCGAGGAGCGCAGCTATAGTCCGGTGAGGCGCAGCAGCTTGGTCGCCGCACTGCGCCCAGTCGGGGATGCACCACAGCGGCCAATGAGCAGATCCACCTCCAACCTGCAGATGACGAGAAAGCAGAGGGAGGAGCAAAGGGAGTCCGTGCCGGGCAGCCGACGACACTCCGAGGTGAACGCCGTGAGACCCAAGGAGAAGGAGAGCAGAGCAGCACCACAGAAGCCCGCCAGATCGAAGGCCACAACCACACAGCCAGCCAAAGAGACCAAACCACTTGCCAAAGCGCCGACTGAGTCCAGGCCTCAGCTAGGTGCGAGCCTCAAGTCCGCACTGGACTCATCGCGCGACATCAGCTCGGCGCTGCTGTTGGCCACGCCCTTAGCCGCCACCTCAGTGCTGCACAGCCCTAAAGCAGACAGCGGCAGTAAACCGCCAACGCCCACTGTGGCACGTGCCGGCACTTTTGTGGTGGAGCCGAGGCAAACGGCAGCTGTCACGCATGCCACGCCCCTGCGACAGGCAACTAGGACAAGTGCTGCCCTTATCGCAGATGCCATTGAATCCGAGGAAGCGAGCACGTCGATGACTCAACGGACACACGACTCACCAAATGCTGCCTCAGCCGTGACCAAATCTCTTCAGTCCCCGTCCGCGTCGCGTGCCCCGTCGCGCCTCTCCTCCAGCAGCAGCGGCACGGATGTGGTCATACAGCCGCTGAGTCATCTGAACACGCCCAGCGCCGTCTCCCTGTCGCCCGATGTCGTTGTCACGGAATACGACGACAGCGACTTGGAGGCGGCCTTGGCACAGCTCGCCGGCAGGCGTGGCTCCACTGCAGCCTCCCTGCACTCCCAGCGCTCCACCGTGCGCGACTCGCGACGCACTTCACCCTGGCTCCGGCGCAATATGGACAACTATTGCAGCCAGGAGCTGAAAACTCACACAAGCTGTGGCGCTCTGGGCGTCTGCTCGTCCGCCCAGGGCCAAGGTGCCGGGCACCTGCTCGAGCGTTGTGAAATCTGTTGCAATGAATTTGTGATGAATTAATTAAGTTAACTAACTAGCAAAAGAAAGAGCGAAGTACACAATTCAGGGAAAATATATACAAATAGCTGGTGAGCGGTAGGCGTGGCACGGCTGCAGCTAGTTCTCCATTCCAAAAACCTTAAGAACTAGAAACTTTGAAATTTATTTTATATATTCTTATAGTATATATTCTAGAGTACGTACTACCTCATAATTCCTTTCAAGATCTCCATCATTTAATTGCTTGAAAAGTTAGCTATTGAAATTTATAAATAAAATTAGGTATATTATATTTTAGATTTTGTATAACTAAACATTTCCTTAGGCATTTCAATTTTTTAATAGCTTTGATATAAAATGTGCCCATAAATTCATTTTTTTTATAAAAAAAATAAAATATATAGATTAAAAGGATGCAAAAAATTGTTATCATTTAAAAATCAAACAATTTGAAAAAAAAAAAATCCTATAAATAAAAGTAAAGAAATAAAATTGATCACGCAGAAAAAAAAAAGAATTATAATTATGGTTTCTTATACATATTAGCTAAAAATGTCTTGCATATTATATGCCTTATTATTAATAATAAATCTAAAAATTAATTATATTTTATTCATTTAAACATCCTTTATTAATCATAATATTCCCACTTAAATCTGTCTTCAATAAATAGCTTTATAAGCCTAGTACCTAAACAAATATAAATAATAATAATAATAATAAGTAACCCAACGATTTTATAAAGCCATAAACAAAACATATTTCATGACCTTTAATCATAATTTTCAAACTAAGAAAATAAAATAGTTTCCAACAAATTATAGCAAATTTATAATACAATTATTTTATAAAATTATTTTTAAGCATATAATTAATCTTTTTATTGTGAATTTGCTTGAAGCGAATACTGGGCTATAAAATACTAAGGCTCAATGAATGAAATTGTATTCGATTGGTATCTAATGCCAATAAATAATGTAGAATTGTGTCTAATTGGAATCCAATACCAACAGATCTTCCCTCTGCTATTCATAGCCTAACATTTTAATGTCGAATGGCGACTAATTGGCATATATTACCAACAAATTACTGTAATGCTATAACATTTAACTGGCATACTATTAACCGTATTATTAACCTGCTTTTCCAATTCAGTTGCCCAAATGTAAACAAACCAAAGACAACAACTTCCATGGTTAAAAGTTCAATTATTGAATTATGAGCGCTTTACAGCCTCCGACTGTGTACTTAAATTTGTTAAACATTAGATCTGTTTTGTGTGTTGTCTAATTGATGACTTAATATAACAACAACAAAATTGAATTGTTTATCTTTGCCGTTCACTCAATTATTCTGCCACTTTGTGTGTGTGTGGGAGAGGAGGGGAGCTGTGGCAGTTAGGTCTTTATGTTCGTTTTATGTTTCATGTTTCACGTACCACATGCGCCACGTCTACCGTCCGTGACTTAATGAACTATTAACAGCAATGATAGTAATTTGTTGTAGCAGCCGAAGCCGCAGCCGCAGCTCCAGCCACAATCGCAGCAGCAACAAATGAAATTGCTTTCAGGCAACAGCAACAACAACAACAACAAACAAACAAGCAACAACAAGTTGTCTTCATGGCACTTTTTGGCAAACAAATAGACAATTCAACAAAGCGACATGCAGACAAATGACTACAGCAACAAAACGAAAAGAAAAAGGAAAAAATGGAAAAAAGCAAGGCAAACTAAACGAATACTCATACTCGTACTCAGAGATATTCATATACTCGAATAGTCAAGCATTTTGCGGGGGTGTCAGATCGTTAGACCCCGTCGCACCTGTAGCCTATAGCAGCAGCAGTCGCCGCAGCAGCAGCAGCAGCAGCAGCAGCCGTCGCAATTGGCTTTGCAACTATTTTGGCACGATTTTCAAATTACGTACATTGACTCGCAAAATGTTTGGTTTATGCCGCAATTAATTTCCAGGCGGAAGAAGCAGCAGCGGCAGCAGCAGCAGCCGAGGCAGCGGCACAAGTGGCCCCCAGTTAAGTTGGAGGTGGAAAAGTTGAAGGTCTTCTGTTACTGTTGAAGTCTCTTAACATGTTGTTGCTGCTGCTGTTGTTGTTGTTGCTGCTCTGGCGTGACATTGAAAGTGAAAGAACAAGTTTTATACGTTGGCAGCGGGGCATTTCTATTTTTTAATGACGCTGACTTTTACATGGCAGCTGACTAGCTGCCTAGCTGACTGACTGTCTCAGCTGTTGCTGCTGCTGCTGTCGCTGTTGCTGCTGCTGCTGTTGCTGCTGCTGGTTCATTGAACGCATGCGTGGCAGCCACAAGTGGCAGCGGCGTCCACAAGTCCACAAGTAACGCTAATGATCTATGAAGTGTAAGTGCTTTGTACTTTTACTTTCATTTATCATAAATGGAGGCGTCATTTGTGCTCGACACAGTTGAAATTAGCAATGCGCCCAAAAAATACGTTTTAGCACTTCATTCAAAGCTGTTGCGGTTGCTGTTGTTGCTGTTGTTGCCGTTGTGGTAAAACTAGCTTTTAATCAAATTTACATGCGCCAACAATGTTTTTTGTGGCCGTACGCACTGTGGGCTGTGCCACAAAAGCAACAACAGCAAACAGCAACAACAACAGCTGCAACAAGTCTTTTTCTTTAGTGTAAAATTGATTTATGCAATTGTTTGTTAGCCACCAGCTGATTTGTTTATATGCGCAACGACAGCAACACGGCAACCAGTAACAACAGCAGCAGCAACAGCACCAGTAACAACAGCACCAGTTGCAACAGCAACAACTGCAACCAGGCAAATCAATAAGTTTATGCAACATGTGGCTGATTGTAGATTTTTGAGTAGATAAAATCAAAAAGACAGCCAGAAGACAATAGCGGTAACCGCGTTCACAGGCTTCCGCTACAAGTTGTTACCATTTCAGCAACAACAGCAGCAACAGCTCTGAGTTAACAGCAACAGGTAAAGCTGGGAAGAAACAGCAAAAGGATAACATAGGTACAGTTACAGTTGAGCAATATATTACTGGTAAGAGCAACATCTACAGTGAACAGCAAGGGCTAAGAGTAACAGTTAACAGCAAGGAGCAACAGCAGCAGCAGCTAATAGAAGCAACAGCTAACAGCAGCAGCAGCTAACAGAAGCAGCAGCTAACAGAAGCAGCAGCTAACAGCAGCAGCAGCTAATAGAAGCAGAAGCTAACAGAAGCAGCAGCTAACAGAAGCAGAAGCTAATAGAAGCAGAAGCTAACAGAAGCAGCAGCTAACAGAAGCAGCAGCTAACAGAAGCAGCAGTTAAGGGCAGCTGCTAACAGCAGGAGCAATATCAACAGCTAACAGCAGCAGCAGCTAACAGCAACAGCAGCTAGGAGCAATATCAACAGTTAGCACCAACAGCCAACAGCAAGAGCAACAGCAACAACAAGGAACAACAACAGACAGCAAAGGTCAGGACTTAACAGAACAATTTAATAGCATCGCCGCCACTTAACAGTAACAGTTAACAGCATTCAAAAAAACTACAAGCCAAAACTAACAGCAACAGCAACAGCAGAGAGCAGTAATAACACCTAGCAACGGTCAGAACTTAACATCTAATCTAACAGCAGCTGCACAACTTAACAGTAACAGTTAACAGCATCAATAGTTAACATGGGCCGCACCGTTCCCTACTTGCTTTAACATTTTTAGACCAAAAGCAAAAATATTTTGAAACAAAATTGGAATTCAGCAAAACCAAAAAATAAAAAAAAAAATTGAAAAATAAAAGGCGCATGCGAATTTTCAATTAATATTGCAACTGCAACTGCAACTGGGATGTTGCAACAGCAGCTAGGCGAACGCACTGCGTCTGTCTGACTTGGCAGACCTGGCCAAATAGCAATCATTTGTTAGCCAAAAATAAAAGCCAAACGAAGAGAAAAAAAAGGAAAACATAAAGCTAAAATGCATTTCTACAATTGGCGGCTGCTTTCGTTCGTGGCCTTTTGGTTAACATTTTGCATAACTGCGGGTCAAGACGGAAATGGAAGACGTTCGCCAGCCATTAATAATTTTTATTATACGCTTTGGCTTTGGCGCTTTGGCTCGTTGGGTCGCCTTGGCGACGTGGACATCTTCAATGCGTTTCGAGTGCCTTTTGTTTTTAATGGAAACGTGCCACACAAGCCAACAACTCACCAACTGCCACATGCAACAAACCAAATGCCACATGCCACATGCCGCATGCCACATGCAACACATAAACATCTGCTTTTTAACTGCGCCTTCAGCTTTTCGCAGCTATTTGGGCGTCTGACTGGCCTTTTTTTATTATCAGTAGCCGCCGCATAATCCAAATTAAATTGTCAAAAGAAATGTCAATTCAATATGCGAGACAACGGCAAATCTTGTTAAGCGAATGCCCAAGAAAATTGGAAACAAACCCAAAGCACTCCGTCATCTTGTCTCACTCCTCTGTCGGTCAAACTCTCGCGCCGTGGTCGAAATGTCAAATTAAACTGTCAGGGCGACTTTTAGACCATTTTTTCTGTGTTTTTCTGTTCGTCGTTTTCGGCTATTACATAAGCTACTTATCAGCTGTGATAACTGCGGGGAAAAACTCCAAAAGAAATTACGATGTAAACATGTGAAATATTAATGGGCAGCTCCATCAACGAGGGCAGTATGAGAAAGATGACAGACAATCATAAATAATTACATATTTTTTATAGATATCTCTCCTTTCTTTATCAATTTTTTCTTATCTATACATTCAATCAGGGCAACTGCTGTGACCACCCTCGTTTGACTGTTTGCGTTGGTGTCGCTGTGTGTGTGCTGGCCGCGTAGGTGTCTTGTGCGGTCAAGCGCATAAATCAGCGCGACAGTTAAGCAGACATTCGTCCATTCGGGCACTCGCTCATGCGTCAGCCAAACAAAAGACTTAGGCAACGAACGCGACACTGTTGCAACGAAATGCGTTTTATGGCCAAAGCATAACATGTGGCAACAGCTGCATCGCCGAAACGTAGCATATTCTTAACCATATGTCTGCAGCTATAACTATGCGAATGAGAGATGTAGATGGAGCAGGAGTAGGAGTGGGAGACGGGCAGTCAGGAGCGGTGGACAGACCCAGCCCCAATCCCTGTCTCAATCCCTATTTCAAACTGAACTGCGCTAATTCGTGACTACTTTGTTGTACATTATTGTTGTTGCTGTTGTTATTTTTATTGTGCTGCCGTCAAGCAAAAGCCCTAAATTTAACAATAATAGCGAGAAAAACAGAATTTTGCATATGTTTAACGAATTTTGCATGCGCTTTAGGGAAGTGAAAGGCGAAATGGATTATATATATTTATATACTAAAGTTAAGAGTTAAGTTCCAATGATAATTATTATTAATATTATTTAATGGGATATTAATTATTTCAGCTGCAGAGTTTTAGACAATAATTATTATAGACTTAGAAGAATAAAGAGTACAAAAAAATGATTATAATTTCCTTAAAATATGTTGGTATATATATTTAAAACATTTACCATAGTTATATAGATATATAATTAAAATTATTTCAATTTAATTCAAATGCTTCACAATCTGAAGAGGCGAATATCTTGTTTTTAATATTTGTTAAGCAAATAATTTATTATAATTTTTAGCGAATTTCCAATAAATAAGTAAAACAATTCTGAAAATTGTATAGCCAACTCAATAGCTTAATTTAATGAGTTATTAAATTGAAGGCAATTTGATAATTGTTTAATATTTACAAATCCAGCCAAATAGTAAAAATAAAACGTTCAAGCATAATATAATAAATAGTAAATAATAATAAATAATAAAAGCTTAGCTGTACGGATGGAAATGCTCAAGTCATTTATCTCTGATCTAATGTAAAAATTCATCAGTTAGGGATCTGGTTTATTATATCTCCCTTATCTATCTACCCAGTGTGAGCATGGTAACAAAGCCTATTGAATAGTCTTGACAGCCCAGAAACTGAAGCATATTGAAACGCAAATTGAGGGAGTCTGATGCTAAGCTGTGCTGCCAGACGCTGTCAGAGGACTGGCAGGCCCAGGCCGCAAAACGTTAGCGACTTGCTGCTACCGCGACGTGTGAGTCATGTGCTAGATCATTTCAGGCAATATACACAAACACATATACCTATAATGTATGTATGTATGTAGACATATGTGTGCACTTTACTTTTGTTTTCAAAGCGCCAGAGCCAGAGCCAGACCCTGTTCCAGTCACAGTTTGAAAAGTCCCAGCTATATTCCCAGTTGTCAGTTTGTGGGGCTTGTTTCGATTTCAGTCTCATTTTTTGTTGTTGTTGTATTTTGTTTTCGTTAAGAGTTTTTCTTCTTCAGCAATTCGACAGCATTTGGTTGTCGCCGACGACAAAGATAGAAATCGCATGACACGATCTTGTAGCCCGAAACAGGCGCCAGTAACCCAGTTTTCAGGTTTTGGCCAACAACAACAACAACAACAGCGAGCGACTCCCTTGGCCAAATGAAAATGAAACGTTTTGGGCATAAATAAATAATGACAATACTCGTACTCGTATTCGTACAACAGCCACCAAAACAGGCAACAACAAATGAGCGCCAACTAACTATCTCTCTCTCTCTCGCTCTCTCTCTCACTCTGCTGCATTTGCATTTGTTTTGCTGCTGCGGCATTTGCTTGTTTGTTTTTCAAGTTGTTGCGGCCTAACAACGACCGCACCAACCGTCTGCCCATTGTCTGCTTTATTTCATTTACTTGGTTGTTTTAGCCTTAGCCTTTTTTATGCTGTGTGGCTGGCATTTTTCTAGATTTGCCAACCACCCCCAAAAAACATGCGCTGAACTCTGACATCGTCCGACAAACAAACAAACAAACAAACAGCGAGCTGAGCTGCTCCTGTTGCTCATACAACTGGGCGCCTACACTGCGCGAAAATTGGCCTGCCTTGGGCCATCCATGCACAGTTCACAGTATGTGTTGTTGGTGCATTGAACTTCGTTAGCCAAGCCCATAAATTGATTGATTTTCCGCTAACAATGAACGCTTGATTTATTGCCATCGCCTGTTCGCTCAATTCTAGGTTTCACTTTCAGTTTCGACAGTCCGTCACCCACACGACGTGAGCCAATCGCCAATCTGGGAAAGCTCGACGAGTGTGCGGTGGATGCACCCTATGCGTCGGTAGCCGGGTCGTCTCTGCCCGTCCGTCTGTCCGTCTGTCCGTCTATCTGTCTGTCTGCCAGTCATCTCGGTCTGCAGCGGTGCGATGCCAAGAGTTGCATTTTCTACAACAAATCAAGGTGACTGGACATCAAGATAAAAACATAACAAACGATTTGACTAAGCCAGCCAGTAATAGGCAACAGCAACAACAACCGCTAACCGTTATTGTTATTGCTATTGGCCTGGCTCTGAGTCGAGCTGAGGCCTGGCTCCTACTCCTTCTCCTTGAGCCGGGCGCACCAAATTTGGTGCGAAACTGAAGCTGCGTTGTCGCAGTCTCCCATTTCTTTTCTTTTTCTCCATTTTTTTCAGCTTGCAGGCTGTCATGGACATCGCACAGTGGTTCAAGCGGCTAAGGTATTTATCCAAGAGACAGAATTTCAGTGGCCTAAACCTATTTGACATGGAAAGTTTGTAGAGCAGACAAAAATGTGGAAGGAGCTCAGACTCGAATATTTATAGAGTAAATCTAGCCAACTATAACTCTAAAGACTATTACGTATACAGATCTAAGATGTACTGCCTCGTTAGCATAATATATAAAATGCATACACGTATATACTATTCAGATCTTTCAGAATATATCTATATATGTACATGAATATATTATCTCTTAATCTGAGCTTAATGAAAAAAATAACTCTTGTATCCGACAATCTTTCTATGGTATATACATATAATCACTGCACGCAAGTCTCAGAGTTGAATTATTTTCAGCATTTCAAAGTTAATGTAGGCTTAAAATTCTTAGTATGCCCTAAACAATATCTGGTACATTAAATATAAATATATACTTATATCTATTATATACCTATCCACTCTATTCTATATATATATAGCCCATAACTTTTTCCCATTTAATATACATATATATGCATTACACATGTATCTCTCTCTTACCTTCTTTATAACACCCCCATCCTACCATTTCTCTGCTGTTTGTTCCACTGTGCTAAAGTCGTGGCTGTCGTCGTCATATTGAAATTGAAAATAAGAATCGTATTTGGTAATTGTAATGAAAGCGAAAGGAGTGAAAACTTTTTTCCTTCAGTGTGTGTGTGTGTGTGTGTGTGAGCGCTAAGTACGAGTGCGAGTGCGATGTGGACTATGTGTGCAGAGTTTTTGTTTTGTTAGTTTTGGTCACAAAGATAGATCACCAAGGATTGTCGCAGTCACTTTCTATACACACACACACACACACACACATAGAGAGAGAGACATAGACAGAAATACGCACAGTTCAATGACACAGCAAAGCAGCGCGGATCAGAGCTGGCAATCTGAAGTGGACTTGTGCCTAGAGGCCCAACACTTATCGCTAGCTAAGCCACTAAATAGCAATAACAACAACAACAACAACAACAACAACAACTGAAAAATACCAATCGAAACCTTTTGACATTTTTATCACGCACAGCCGAGCCGAATGCTAATTGACCTTGACATGCGGAAGATTTTTCGAATGCGTGCGGCTGATGCACTTCACGGAATAAACAGCAAAAATAAAAACGAAAGACTCAGGCAACGAACTTGAGACAAGAGTGAGAGAAGGCCCTCGCTGCAGCTGCCAAGTGTTTACCTGTGTGTTGGGTGTTGCAACACCAACTACACCAAGTGTTAATTGCAATTGGATTCAGTGTGACCAGATTGCGCAAATCATTTCTAATTAACACAAGCCAAAACAAAATTTATCGATCCATAAGTAGCTGTAAATTTGTTGTTGTTGGGCTGTTAATTAAACTGAATTGGTTTTCCATTTCATTTTTGTTATTTTTTTTTTTATCTTCGTCTTGGTTATAGTTTAACGCCCAGCTTGTTGCGCATACCATTTTGTTTTGTTATACGGTCATACTAATTAACAACATGCAACTCGGACAAGTGCATATTAAATATATGATAAACACAATAAAAATGTAAAAGTGCAGTGCGCGAGGTAGGCGACTGAGGCGAGGGAGGCGTGGCCATAAAAATGACACCAGCCGAGAGACGGAGGCGACACTTCACCTTGAGCCGCGTGGCAGCTTGTTCACGTTGTTATTTTTAAAACTTTATTTTTCACGGCTACAACTTTACTTTGTTTGCCTTAATGTCCGGCGCGATAAAATGAAATTTTACACACTGCGCGCGGCATTCAAAAAGAAAACAGCAAATTGAAAATTCGAAAAGTGAAGCCAAGGTTGCAGCAGCAGCAGCAGCCAGCTTCCAATCCCCATCTTCAGCTCCTGCCCAGCTTGGCGACACTTTGTGACGCATTGGCACTAAAATTGATAACTCTATTGGCCATTCAGCTAGCGGCCATCAATTGCTCACCTGTTGATTGATTTCGCTGATTGCCAACACGTTTTCCATTTGCATTTCAAGCACTCACACACACACATGCGCACATGCACACTCTCGCACACACGTGCACACATTTATGGCGGCCAATTATAATTAATTTCCATGCCTCAACGCCCGGGCAACTGCAACTGCAACTCTGCTCTCACCTGTCCACCTGTTCACCTGTCCGCCCGTCCATCCGTCTGCCCGTCTGTCGCATCATCGCAGAATGCGCTGCATTTTGTCAATATGCAAAATGGAAAAGAGGAAAAAACAAAAACACGAACGAAACGAAATGAAAAAGAGGAAAACGAAAGTCAATTGCTGAACTGAGTTGTTGACTAACTGACCAACTGACTGACAGCAGCAGCTCTCACAAAATGCCAAACAGCGCACGGTCCGCTTAACTGTTTGCCGTTCAATAAACGACCCAGACCCAGACCCAGACCCACTGAAACAGACAGGCCGCGTGGCAGACCCAGAGACAGGCCCAGAGACAATCTCAGTGACAGACTCAGTGACAGTGAAATGCCCAGAGGCGGACCCAGTGATGGGCAGAGAGACAGACTAAGGGCCACAGATGCACCCAGAGGCAGACACAGGTACAGAGTATAAATTGATGCAGCCAAAGGCAGGCAAGGAAGATAAGATTAAAGCTTAGATTCAGATTCGGAGGTGGATGGAGGCACAAGGAATGACTTGCTGATTCAGATGGATAGCCAGACCTAGAGCAAGAGACATCTAGAAAGCGCATAAGACTAAAAGAAATTAGAAATAGACTGCATATTGTATTAGCTATAATATATGTGTTCAAAGACAAAAGCTCTTTCGACAATAAAAGGGAAACTGAAAGCTTGGATACATTTATAAGAGAAACCCAAAACATAATTATGAAATAACTTATAGTAAACGAGAAAAAAGTTGTAGATGACAGCCTGGAAATGCTTAAAATAATAGGTAAGGCTCAGATACTAGCTCGACAGAAAAGGTTGGAAAGAAAAATATAATATAGAATTATTTCATCATGATATCGAAAATACAAGATCATTAAAAGCAACAATATAGGTAAAAAGTTTAGACAGAAACGGAAAATGAATTATATTATAAGGGATAATTAGCTGTTTTATAATACAATACGATCGTTGTTTCAACCGTGCTCAAGCACGGTCGGTATACCCGGAAGTGCGTTAAGCCATATAAGATTATCTGGGGACCAGAATAACCGCACGGATGCTATAAGCAGAGTCGTTATAACCGGATTCTACTGTATAAATATGGAAAAAAAAATAGGCTATTCTCTTACGACAACAGCTGCATATTCTCATATAGGAAAGCCCATTAAAAGCTTGAACTAAAAAGTAAATAAAAAGTGAATTTAAAGATAACAGTCGAGCATGCGTATAACAGAAAGCAAACTACATTCATATGACAACAGCTGTATATTCTTAAACTGAAAAGCTCATTAAAAGCTTAGAGCAGAAGCCGAAAGCCGCTGCTTACGGCTGATACGCTTATCTGCCCACCTAACGGCTCGAGACGCTTTGAAGAACTTTCAATTGCAGTGGAAAGCAAACAGAGTCGAAGACCTTGAGCGTCAATACAGATCTGTGCAGTGAATGGAAGATGAGAGTTGAGAGCGGAGAGTTGAGAGCTGAGACAGACTCGATGAGACAATTTGGATGACATCTAAAGGTCATCGCATTTTGCGTAGATGCGCTGCATTGCAATTGAACAATTATTTAGATTGTCTTTTGATTTCATTATGAAAGTTGCAAAGGCGCAACAAATGCAACAGTTGTTGCCTCTTGCCCGTTGCCTGTTGCTTGTTGCCTGTTGCATGTTGCGGGCAATTGAATAAAGGCGAGCGAGAGAAAAAAAAAACCCTTTTCATGTTTGCTACAACATTTGCGAGCAACAACAATTGGCGGCGCATTGGCTTTGTACTTGTCGTAGTTGTTGTTGCTCGTTGTTGTTGTTGTTGTTGCTTTAGTTGTTTCCTATTAACGATAAAAATCACATGACACGAACTGGTTGGCGATTTGGCCTCGACTGCAGCCAAAGAGTCGTTGCCTATATTTATTTTTATTTTAAGTCTTTTTTGGCGCCGGCGCTAGTAACCCACTTAAATCCTTAACACATACACATACACAGACAGAGATATGGACAGATGGACAGATGGACAGAGATTTGCGTTGGCCAATTATGCCACATTAAACGCTCAACATGAGGCATGGGACATGGGGCATGGTGCATGGTGCACGGTGCATGGTGCATGGTGCATGGTGCATGCTGCATACGTTGAACGTGCCTCCATTCAGGCTTGTTGCACATTACGCAACGCCAGCGTCAATTAAATCAGTTTTACTCCAAATATTTTAAAGGCAATGTCAACATAAAGGATGCCACTGCACACATATATATATCTGTGTGTGTGTATGTATTTATGGCTCAATATATTGACAAGGGCTGGCCGCCTTTGGCGCTGGTCACGCCTGATTGAATTTATGTCTGCTCCGCATTGCACTCCAATTGTTGTTTACACAAAACTTTCACAAATTAACCCAAGCCCAAAAAACCTGTGAACTAAGAAGAAAAAAAAAAACATAAAACAACACACACAAAAAAAGGGCTGCTGCGGCAGTGAAAAAATGCGCTTGCAACGAGTTGTTGCGCCAGCGATTCGATTAAAATGCTGCACATTTAATTGGAAGCAAGCGGGTCGCGCATTCTGGGTGGCCGGCACAGTGGGACTATTTGGCAATGGACGCGGCAAAGTTGAAATGAGTATGAATGAAAAAGAACAAATATAAAGAAGATGAAAAGAGATGAGTAAAGTATAAGAAGAATGGCAGAGATTGCATAGATGGTGAGGGAAAAGAACAGAGATTAAAAGATAGTTGAAGAGAGAAATGAATAAAAACAGAAGAGGAGAAATAATAGAAAGCAATGCACAATAGCGAAAATATATGAGCAAAAATATAAATATGAGAATAGAGAAAAAGCATATAGAACAGATAATAAGAGAACAGAATGAAAGGATTGATGAAAGAATGAGATATAAAGAAAAGCAAAGGGGATGCACTCAAAGGAAAGCGAAAATCAGGTAAGTTATCCTGTGATTCCATAAGAAAATATATTATTAACACTGAACGTAAAGGGAAAAAAAAGGTATAGAAACAGGAGATATTACAATAGATAATTGCAACAGGTAGGAAGACAATAGAGATAATATAAGAAGACATTGAAAAAAAAAAGATAAAATAAAAGAATCCATATTTAAGTATAAAGAAGTGCAGAAAGGGCGAACTACAGAAAAATAAATCTAAAAATATGTATGTATATAAATAAAGAGAAGAAAATATCTTATTGGTCATCTGACCAATAGGTCAACCCTTCTACATCTATATATAAAGCAAGTCAGCACAGATCCGACTATAAAACATTATGAGCTCACCCCTAAAGATGTGGGTTAAAAAGTTTTCCACTTTTACTCTATACTTTGTGCACTAAAGATATTACTTAATAGAAATATATGTACAAAAGCTTGTTGTTATCTTCCTCCCATCAGAAATGTCATTTCCGCCCACTGTGCGCTGTTTCAAATTGCTGTTGCGGCGATCGGTCAAGTGCAAGTGGTTATTTAAAGAATCGGTTAAAGAGCGTCGCATCGAGTGTCCAATGTTGGCGCCCCCATATGATGTTTTTTTTTCGTCGTCGTCGTTGTTGTTGTTGTTGTCATTATTTTGGGGGAAGAAAGTTGAGCGACAGTTGCAACAGCAGCAGCAGCAGCAGCAGCAACGGCAGCAGCAACAGTTGCTGCGGCAGCGTTTCATGTGTTGTTAAGTGAAATGAAAAGTGCATAAATAAATCTGCCGCCTCCTGTGGCAAGCGCAGCGGCGCATTCACTGCGCTTGCTACCGATAAGAATCGAAGCTGGCCAAAAAACAAAAAATACAACAAAAATTCAGCAGCGCCGCACAAAAGAACTTTCGCTTTCGATTTGGGCAACTTTTTGTTGTTACTCTGCCTCCTTTTCTTTATTTATTTCTTTCTTTCTTTCTTTTTGATTTGTAAGTAAAAGTGCGAGTGCATTATTTAAGCCAAGTTTGGTTATTGAAATGCAACCGGTCGCCCATGTGAAAATAGTCAGACAGATGGACGGCAAGACGAGCAGACAGACTGGTGGTCAGCCAACTGCATGCTATACGCACAGCAATGGTCAGTGGAATAAGTACATGTGAGATAATAAATGGGGCTGAGTGTTGAGGGCAGCACTGACAGCATTTAGAGGGTTGTTAATATAGTGAGAATAGGTAGGAGAAACTTGGAAGCAGCTAAGAAGATTCTCTATAGGAAAATATGTAAAATATATATACAAAATATAATATAATATGGATATGCATTTTAAGATATATGAGCTATAAATGTCGAGATATTATATGTGTGTGATTCCTAGGCTCAGCAAGCACCTTACCTTAACAATTTCTCTGTGATATTAGGTAATCTACTTACTCCCATCTTAAAATGATTCTGTTTACAAAATTCCTTGACTCCGCCTTCTATATTCCAAAATTTCCTGAACTCTCCATAATCACTTATATATATACATATATATTTCTTTGATATCATAATTTTAGTCCCCCGCTCGCATCACACACTTCACGCTTTCTCGCTCGGCTACGCCTGTCGCCAGCTGTGGCTATTTGTGTGCCCCAGCCTGTACTTACACGTACTTAACAGCAATTATGCTCAGTTTAATGAGCCGCTGAAGTTGCCTGTCATGCTGCCAGACTGACTCTGATGGATGAGATTGCATAAGCGGGCAGGCGCATGGCAACACATTGTCAACAACATTGGAGCCCCAACTCCTGCGCTGCCGGTCTCCTGCTGCTCGACCAGCGACACAATCACGATCGCTTTCACTGTGTAGAATCGTTTAGAAGTGCGGCCGGAATGATATTTGCTTGTTAAGTCGATGCGGCGCAACGAGTGATAGTAAAAGTGATAGTCGTTTTTTCAATACCAGATTATTATGGCTTAAATATTTTACGACTTATATAACCACACACACACACCGTACACACCGCACACTCACACACGCACAGTCGCACACGTCAAAGCAATTAAGCTACCAAAACACACACACACACACACACACACACACAGACACAGACAGAGCCACGCACATCGGGGCACTTTTCTAATTAATTTCGAAATAAAAAAATCTCAATAAAATTTCATTTTCATTGACAGCCGCTTTTCAACTGCACTGCACCGCAGATGAGGCTAGCCAACAACAACAACAACTAAGACAACAACAACAACAACAACAACTTTGGTACACTTAATTGACAAGTGTGAAACTTTCGATTTCTATACACCCATTGACACAGAAATATGCCCAAGTCGAAGAGTCTCATGCCTTGATTTGTTATATCTAAATGTCACAATTTTCCAAGACGTCGGGGGCGTGGCTACTTGCAACAAGGTGTGCTGCCTCACGGCCTGCCTGCCTGCCTGCCTACCTATCTGGCTGCCTGACTGCCTGCCTGCCTGTCTGACTGCCTCTGCAATCTGTTATCGACTCGTCTGATGGCTTCGCCTGATAATTATTTGATATGCCTGAGAAGCCGAGTGTTAAACTGGCAGCAGAAAACGTTCAAATTAAATGATTAACTAACATTTGCCTGATCCCGTCGAGTGGCATATTCGCTTCTTTATTTGCTTTGGCTGCCGGAGGAACGTGCCAAATAGGTGAAATTTCTGACTATAACAGATCTCTTTCGCGCTACCTCTCCCTCTCCCTCCCCCTCTCTCTCTTCTCTCTCTCTATCACTCTCTCGTGCTCAAGTGCTGCTCTGTGGCGATTTGATGCCACTACAAACTACATATACTATATATAAACAACTCAATATGTTTCAATTATTGCCGGCGGCGCTCGTATGAAAAAAAAAATCACTTTTTTTTCAACAAAAAGGAAAGTTGTCATATATCTCAATTGAACAGCTTAATTGTGTAGCGAGGCTGCTTTTCGACTTTGAGTGTGGCTTCATTAAATATGAAGAACTATGAGAAATTTGCTAGCGACAGAGTGGAGCGGGGGAGGTAGTTGGACTGGCTGCAGCTAGTGAGTGATAGCAGGAGATGAAGAACGGGGTAATTAACTAACTTAAGTTAGTTTTAATGTTGTTTTTTTTTTCAATATTCCTATTGCTTTCTACAGCTATCATTGGATATGTGATATGATCTATAGAGGTATCATATATTTGCTGATACCTTTCACTGAATTTATAGATTTTTTTTGGATAACCAAAATACCATCTCTCTCTCTCTCTCTCTCCAAGCTGCAAGGCCACATCCCCTACTCTCCATACATCTCTGAACTAATCCTTTCGCTTCTTCATTACTTAGAATTTTATATCCCAAAATATTCCTAACAATATAATATCCGGCTATCATTAAAAGTCACGCGATTTAAGTCTTGTCAGTGCTCGCATCAGCAACCTTAGAATATTTCAATTCAGCAAAGAAAAAACCTCATGTTAGTTCAGAACTTCATATGCCAAGCCAAAGGCCGCTTGCGAATGCGCTCAAGGATTGATTTCCCAGAAATGCGATTCTCATCTCGTTTATATATTTTCAGCTCTTGACAACCCATAATTAAAAATCAATTTGGCGCGCTTAGAAGCGGCTCATGTCAGTTTCTAGCAAACATACAAAGCGTGTATTATGCAAGAGCCGACAGGCAACAAAGTCTATCCATTTTTATTTTTGTTTTTTTTTTATTTATGTATGAAAAAATGAAGCGACTTGGAAGGGGCTGATAGACCTGAAGATATCTTGTACTATGAGTATAATTTTAAATAGTTATATTGAGAGGGAGAGGTGTATGGAACTAAGTATTTATAGTAAACTTAGCTTAGATGCAACTGCGTATATATTATTAAGTCTCCAGATAGTATGATTTTAAGGAAATTCTTTTATAAGAATTGTTCGTTATATTAGAGTATATATTTTAAATTTCAGCTGAAAAGCTTTAAAAGGTTTCGAGATTGCTGCAAACATATCTAAATGAAATATCTAAAGATGAAAAACTGTATTTATATATTTACATACTTCTTCCCTCTGCTATCAGTCATCTATCCACCTATCGATCTACTAAAACATTACACCCCATTCAGCCCATTTTCATGGGTATACCAAAATAATAATAATAAAGTTTGTGCCCCAAGTCTTTTGTTTTGTCAAAGGTGCAGGCAACATAGCCAGCAGTCGCATCAACGTGAGCTCAACATATCAACACAAATATCTGAAAACAAACACATATAACATATATAATACACACATACATATACCCATGTACATATGTATTTGTATAGGTAGGCTCTGTCGGTTATGCGGAGTTCACGCTATGTCAAGCATGATTTTGTTGTTGCTCCGGGGCTGAGTGGTTAAGTGTAGCTGCCGTCGCCTTCCCAGCTGCCATAGAGACTCATTAATGAGCGCACAAACTGGCATTTGACAGATTTTTTAATTAAACCATACAAATTGCAATTTTTCATGGCTTTTGCGCTTTTTCAGTTACCCATATATTTTTCTTATTTTTTCTCGCGTTCTCTTTCCCTCTCTCTCTCTTCGTAAATAAACTGAAATGGCAAATGCGAGCACGCAGCTGCCCTATTTAACCCTAAAAGTGTTATGCTTACCGAAAATGTTATTCATTTTATGCTTAATTAATCTTTAATATGCAAACATATTCGCCGAAGATCGTGAAATGCTTTTCGTTTGTCTCTTCAGTTATGTCTTTATTAATGTTATTTACATTTATGTCTAATTAAGGTTAAGTTACATATCTAAGTAGATTGCATAGTGAGTTTAGACAATGGACCTAGGACTTGGGGTATGTAAAAATAGTATTACATCATTCATATTTAATACTTTAATCCTTTTTATATTATCCTATTGGAATGTGTGTAAAGCTCTTCATAATTCCACCTAAAGTTTCCTCCAAGCTTAACGTTATACAAATTATGAATAATTATCTAATTCTCTGCTCTATCAAATACGTATAATAAATCTCTGCTCTCAACTTTTCAAACTGCTTTTCTATCCACTCGTAATCGATAAAAGCTCTTTTTATCAAACAAAAAATTTACATACGCACTTAGCTAATGAATTACGCTATGTTTACGTAATCATCATCGTTATGAACAGTATAAACAACATTATCATGATCATCATCATCATCATCGAGTTGCAACTAGTCTGCCCGTGTTGCTCCTTTCACTTTCTGCACAGCGAGTGCCTAATTATTCCTAGCCGCCTACACGGCATCCCCCCGCAGCACCCCAGCTCCAGCTACCACTTCTTCCCCAACTCCTGCATTGTCCGTAGCTGAGATTTCGCACATAATTAAATTGCGCAAAAATTTACATGAAATTAATCGTTTTATTGTTGTGTCTCGCTGGCATGTGCCATGCGGAAGCGTCGCCCTACCAAAAATGGACACCGAAAAAACAAAAAACCGTAGAAAAAACGGTAGCCAATGTCCACTCCAGGCAGCTCCACAAAAAGCAGCCGCAACTCGCAAGATTTATGCGCCAGCCCGTGAAGGCAACAATTATTGAGGCATTTGCCAAAAGACAAAAGCAAAGGCAAAGATTCATTAGATTTCTTGCTTTCAACTCATTTCACTTTCGCAAAGCGTAATTACGTCACCTAGATGATTATTCGGCGAAATGCATGGAAGTAAATATTTATGTGAGGTCTGGAAATGTGGTGCAGCCATATGAAGATTCTTTGAATTGGGTTCTTTCAACTATTGACCGAAAGTCAAGTAGAAAAGTTTAAACATGGCTCTCACTAGCTCTGACTACAACTGAATCCCAGCCATACATCTCTAGCGATCCGCTCATCAATGCCATTAAGCACTCCTAACTGGAAATGGAAGCTCTTAACTTGTAATTCATTTTAATGGACTCTGGCCTTAGCTAAAATGGATCACTGCCGAACATAATCTTTCATAGATTTGAAATATATATTTATACAAAACAAAACTGATTGAAAATAAGTTTTAAAGAACTCTAGCCTTGGCTAGAATATATAGATGTCAAATATACATTTAAATATACATATTAGATATTACTGAAAACTACTTTGAAAGAACTTTAACCTCAGCTAGATTATCTAATTCTACATATAGCTATCAATGATATGGTTGCATTCCAAAATCAATAATATTTATCTATAGTATATATTGTTAAACAATATTAAAAAGAACTCTACCCTCAGCTAGACTTTCGCATTCTCTAAATAGATCACATATATAAGTATTTATTTACTTATAATATGTATGGACATCTCTAATCCCTAAGCTATTTCAACTTCCATTTCACATCAATAAACTTTGCTAGCAATTTGATTCGTATTTGTAAGACTTATCCGCTTATTTGAGCTCTCATCTTCCTTCCTTGATCTAACATCAATATTCAGCAACTCAGCTCAGCGATGTTTTTGTTTTTCTCCCATTTTCTTTATTCGTTTTTTTTTTCTGTTTTGAAATTTGTGTAAATTATGTATTTGTGCACTTTTGATTTCATTTAAACGAAGTTTCCTGATGGCCCCCAGCGCATGTCAAATATCAAAACCAAATCGCGTCGGCCAGCCACTTGCGCAACACCACATCCACCACATCCACTAAATCCACTACATCCACATCCACCACATTCACGTAGCATCCAAAATATCATTGCCATATGCGGTGGGCGTGCTCCGTTAATGCCACCGCCGCCGCCGCCGTTGCCGCCGCTGCTGCTGCTGCTGCATTGGGTGCTGCGCCCCCTCCTGGAATTAACATAATCGTGCTCAGCCTCTGCCGCCACCCTGCCCTCCTCTCCTGGCCAGAGCAAAGTGTTGAGAGCTGGCGATGGCTGTCAAGTGGTGGCTGCTGGGCATGCGAGATGAGGATGTGAGTTGACGTTGGCAATGGGCGGGGGGCTGCAGGCAGGCAGGAGACGGGAGGCAGGAGACAAATTTATGCCCGTGCAAACGTTTAGCACTTTTCGCCCCACTCTTGTGCAATGCGAGCAGTCGAAATTTGCAGGCTTTTGACTTTTCGAGTGTTTTTTGTCTTTCGTTTGATGTTTTTGGTTAAAATAAAGTTTTTAATTTTATGAAAATATGATTTAAAATTTTACTTTTCATTTTTAGCACAAGTGTGTGTGTCTATATATATGTGTGTGTGTATGTTTAGCTATATGTATATATATAATATATATGTATATGCGTGTGTAAATCTCTTGAAGCATTTCCACATAAATTTTTGTTTTATGTTTTTTATATTTTGTTGTATTTTCTGGTTTTTTTTTTTTTAATCATTAAGTTACGCTTAGACAAAATATTTACGTATTCTAACCTAAATGTATACCATTTCTTTTGTTTAGCATTCATTAATAATAATATATTGTTTATATAATTTTTGCTTGTTTTGCTTTTGTTTTGTAAATTTGAAACTATTTGCTATAAAAATGTTCAACAGCAAAATTATATGCATTGCATTTTGTTTTTGAAAGGTGGCCCAAAAACACATAGCGCACATATATTCTATTTTTTTTTTTTTTTGCATTTCTTTTTTTTTTTTTGATTTGTGGTTTTTTTTTTCTTTTTTGAAAAATTTCATAAAAATTGTTGTTAATAAAAATCCAACGTTTCGCTTTTGAAAATAAATGTCGCAAAAAACGTAAAATATTTTTTTTTTAAATTTACAATTACAAAGCACAGACACAAAAACTGTTTGTTGTTGTTGTGGTTGTTGTTAATTTGAATATCCTCTCGACAATGCACAGATTAATAATTTCTTCTTGTTTTAAAGCTATATAACAACAATTCAATTTCTGATCTGAAGCGATCCTCAAAACTATTTTCATCTTTCATACGTTTTTGCTTGATCAATTCATTTTTGGTTTCTACAACAACATTTAACAGCTAGGAAATAAATTACTGAATTAGGCAGCCAATCGGGGTACTTGACTCGGATGTGGATCGTTTACAATTGTTGATGCATAGGCTGAAGACCCTCAGTGCTGTTGTTGCTCATATTATCATTATTATAATTATTATTAGCTATACATTTGGAGTTGATTTCTATTACAAATATGTTTAAAAGCCGACAGAGAGGGAGAAGGGAGAGAGAGAGAGTGGGAGAGAACCTATTTTAAAAAAAACTGTTGAAGCCTACACATTGCACGTAACTATGTTTGTTTATGTTGCAGCTGTTGTTGTTGTTGTTGTTGTTGTTGTTGTTGTAGTGGTTGGTTCACTCATACAACACATCACATATTTTACAGTTTAATAATACTTTCTTACACATAATTTTGTTATCAGTGAGTTAGTGAATATATTCAGTTTTGTTGTTATTGCTGCTGTATGGTTGCTGCTGTTGTTGTTGTCTTCTTCTTCTTCTTCTCCTTCTCTTTCTTGTTCCCCGTCAATGTGTTGCGATTGCTGCTGCGGTTATTGTTGTTGTGGTTTTAGCTGCTGCCAGTTGCTGCTGTTGCTCATGCTGATTGATTGGCTGATTGTTTGACTCCTTAGGACAAAAACGGATTTGTAGCGGCTGCCTCAGGTTTTATCCACGGCATATTGTTGTTTTGCTGCAAGAATTCAATTCGAAATATTAGTTTAAATAACACTCAAACATCGAAGCTAAATCAAGCAAATCTACATGCAATTTTTTTTTTTTTCTAGCAGCTACGTTCGATTATATTAGTTGGTTAGTCAAGTGTAGTTTAGGTTTAGGTTTTTGTTTTTTTTTGTTTCGCCAGCTAGTGGGCATATTGTGGCTTTAGTTGCTAGTATTATTTGGGATAGCAGAGCATGCACATTCGAAAAAAACATTTTACCCATTTGCATTGTATTTATGGCATATTATTGCATTATTGTTTGTGTTTTATTTAAGCGTCCAAGCCTCCATTGTTGGCTACAATTAGAAAATATTATGATCAACTGTGTTTATACTCAATTTTGTTTCAGTTTTTCTTCAGCAGTTTAGCAGCTGCTTGTTAACAATGATTACTTAAGTTTTTTAGGCGTATTTCAAGGATAGAGAGAGAGAGAGTGACTAAGCGTTAGACAGGGAATGAAACTTTAGAGATTTGGATATACAATTAGAATACGATAAGAGTACAAAGTATATTCATTGAATCTAGAATTAATCTAGGGATTAAGACTCTATAAAGTTTATCTTAAACAAAAATTATTTTAGTTTTTCGAAACATTTTTATATAGTATGGAATTTATATCGTATATCTTAGTTATAAGCATTACAACTCAAATTAGAGCTTTGCCTATAGCGTAAATTTTGAAGTAAACAGTTAGTTAATTCAGTTTCATTCCCTGCGAGGCACTTAAGGCATTCTCTGGCATTTTTTTTTTAAGGAAATCATACACAAAAGAAAATCAAAATAATATCAAAAACACATCATAAATAAACAACAAACTAAATAAAACTCAAGCAAAGCAACAACAAATCGCAAATCTGTTTCGGTTTCTGTTTCTGTGTCTGGCAATATCAAGTAGCAGCAATAAGGAGAACTGCAGAACGACGAGCAACAGGATTAGGGCAACAAGTCTCCGACCAACTCACTTCCAGTTTGCAATAGGTGCCGCCCATGGCTGGGTTCGGATTGCCATAGATGCCGCTAGGGGGCGCCACGTTGCCGCTGTCATGGCCCAATGGGGAAATGCTCACGCCCGGCGTATCGGCCAATGATTCGGATAGGGCGCTGCTATAGCTATGCGTATAGGGCGAATAGCCGGGAGTATTGTAATTGCTGCTGCCATATTGCACCGAGGGCGATGGGGCCGAGGGGCTGTGGTAATATGAATGCTGCTGCGTTGGCGATTCACCCAGTATATCCATGTTGCGTATGTTGTCAATGCCGGGACTAGTGTAGCCATAGCTATGATTATAAAAATTGTTGTTGCCGCTCTGTGGATTGTTGTTGTTGTTGTTGTTGTTGCTATTATAAAACTGCTGCTGTGGACGGGACAGGGTAGGGGGTTTATTGAAGGCGCCTAGCAGCTGAAAGTCATCCATTAACTGCAAGCTAGTTGGACGCATCGGCTTTAGAGGATCGGGCTATGATTCGATTCGATTCGATTCGATTCGATTTGGATTTGAATTGTTGCATGCAACAGTTGCTCAAAATGTCAAAGCAAATTAAATATACATTTAAAAGGAAACAAAATGCAATGAAGAGAAAGAGAGGAAACGATAATAGTAGAGAAGTAAAAAGTAAAAGAATTACCCATAAATAATGATTAGACTAATCGCAGAAAGAATCTTAAACAATATTGATATATGGCAGCCACATAAACCTAGCCCACACTCACCTGAGAGGCTGCGCTGACGCCACCGGTAACCGGCGCCCACGGATCCTGATTCATATTGACGGGAAAGGGCGGCTGTTGTTTCAATTGATTGATGGACGGCACCTGATTTGATTGACAACAACAACGATAATTAGATACAAGTCTCTAGAGAATTTCTAATCATATTTACGGCTGGCTGTTGCTGCTGGAATAGATTCGTTTTGGGTGGCATCACATTGTCCGCGAATGGATTGTAGGCGGGCGCCAGTCCTGACTGTGTCTGTGGCGTATTTGGCTTAATTAGATTATCCAAATTAACCAGCGCTGAATTTTCGCCAAGGAATGCAAGCGGATCACGATAGGGCTTCTTTGTGGTGGCACCTGTTGATGGGTGCACTGAGCCGCTGTTGTTGCCATAGTTCGACGAAAGCGGGTCCATATCGTCCAGCAGCGAAGCTGTCGAGCAATCGAAACTAGTTAGCCAATTGAGCTGATTGAGGATCGGGTTAACATACCATTGTTGTTATTGGAGGCATTAGAATTCTTATGTTCGGCACTTTTATTGCGATTGGTTATCAAATCGAACTCATCAAAGTCGGGTGATTGTTTCTACAAGACGAGAGAGGAAGGAGATTAGCTTGAAGCGTTTATCATTACTGGTGAAATGCTCACCTTAATCGCGCCTGTCTGCATTGCCTTCCAGGGATCATCCAAGTTGGACGCACTTGGTTGCGCTGCTGTCCAGGGATCTGCTGAAGCAGCTGGCGCTGCAGCAGCTGCTGGCTGTGGCTCGCTTAGCCAAGGATCCGCAGAGGCACCATTGCTGGCCGCGTGTGTTGTAGGTGGAGCAGCAGCCAATCCGGGGCTGACTGCTGTTTTGGTCAGCCACGCGTCCGCAGGCGCTGGCGCTGCTATGCGACCATTTTGATTGGCATTGCCGTTCGTTTGTAGCCAACCCTCGTTGGAGGAGCCCGATGCCACGGATGGTGACTGTGTGCGCAGGCCCCAGGCATCGCCAGGTCCGCCCAATGCCTGAGGTGGCGCCTGTGCACCAGCTCCCAGCGGTACACCTGCACTCATAATCGTACGTGGCGCAGCCGCTGGATGCCACGGATCGACGTGGGGCGAGGCGGCAGCGCCTGACCAAGGATCTGACAGTTGACTAGCTGCACGGTTCGGAGGCGCAGCCCAGGGATCCACAACAGCTGCAGCGCCGCCAGCAGCGCCCAATGGTGGACTTGAAATGCTTGTCGCGCCCAGCGAGATGTCCAGCAAATCCAGCAAATGACTCTGTTGTTGCTCCTCCTTCTTAGGCGCCGAAATGGGTCGTCCACTAGAATCTCTGTTGTAGTGGGAGTAATATTAATAAGTGAGTTATCAAATTTATTCAATTACACTTACTTGAAGTCCTGCTCACTCTGGCTCAGTGCTAACTGCAGACGCACATCGTCGCTTCGCCGCTTGGCCTCCTCCTGCTCGGCTTCCTCCCGCGACATGGCCATCGCCAGCTGCAACTGCAGCTCCTCCTCGCCAGCTGTCTGTGGACGCACCATTTCCAGCTCGGACGCGTTTTTGGGCGGCTCCTCTTGCCAGCCCGGCGGCATGTCACGCTGTGAGGGTCCATCAATGTAGCCATCGCTGCCAAAGCCACTCGGATGCAGAGCAAAGCGTTCTTTGGCTTTCAACGCCTTCACACGCTCGTTCTTGAGCCTCTCATCGTCCTTGAGCAGATTAACCAGCTGTTTGGCCTTTTCGCGCACATGCGTACCCTGATCCTTGCCCTCCTCATAGTAGACAAACTCGCGCAACGTCTGTATGGCAAATATGTTCTCCTTGCACTGCTGGGCAACCTTATCGGTGCCCGTCTTAATCAGATACTCGAGCAGTATGAGCGCCTTGTAGACATGGCGCCAATTCTTGCCATGATCATTCAAGCGTTTCCATATCATTTGCATTATCTCCGAGAAGGCAACCACATTGTACGTCAGATCGGCTATCTCGGCCATAATCGTGGCCGATGGCCCCCATGGATCATTGGAAGTTGCCTCGCGTACCTTGACCTGACAATACGAGAGAAAAGGGATGTGTGAGTGATTTGGATGATACTAAGGACATTTCAATTCAACTTACCTGTGCATCGGAATAGTTGTGCGCGAGATTTTTGATGTTTCTGCGTAGCCCGGCGACATTGACCTGCATATCGTCTTTTTGTTTTCTCACTGTGTGACGAAAGGATTGAAGAGGCGTATTAACATGGCTAGAACTGACTGAATACAATTCTCTGCGTCTACAGTTTATGTTTGTACTAATACTCTAGATCTGCTAAACCTTTCTCACGAAATTTCTTATTCAAATCAAATTTATGTTTTGCTCGAATTTTGTATCTAAACATTTAAATGCTACCAAAAACAAAATGAATTCTGTATTGAAATGACTGTCACAATATACTTTATATATGTATATGTATATGAGAATATACAATCAATACAAACAGTAAAACACAAGAAATTTCACATATGTCGCACAGGGGCGCATCCGATCTTTGACAAAATAATTTTTTTTATAAACTATTACATGTAAAATTATATGGGGTGGGCGTGTATCTATGTGTATGTGTGTGTGTGTGTGTTTTGTCCAAAAACTGAAAAACAAATGCGTGTGGTTTATACATTTTCAGAAAACAACAATAAAATTCTTAGCTACTGTTCAACTGAAAGCTCGGCTTAAAGCTTCAAACAACTGTTATACTCATGTTCACATTTATAGTGTCATGTATCAAATATAGATGTTAATAATATATGTATATATCAAGAAATCAAAGGCGGTGTATTTTAAGTAAAAGTTTATGCAAAGAAAACATTAAGACTTACTTTTCGGTTTGTTTTTGTTTTTTGTTTCTTTGCGATTGACTTATACAAGTAGATATTTTGTTTGCTTTTGCTTATTTGCTTTCTCTATATGCTCTATATATAGGAGGTGTTTTTTAATTGCTTGAATTTGTCTTTAGCTTTATTGTTTTGCTGTTATAAGTGCTCCAAAGCAAGCTAAGTATGAGATACAAGATAATACAATCAAAATACATAGTATAAGAGTACATTGAGATATATGTATATATTTGTAAGTATATATAGAATTAGAAGAGTTGTGAAGTATTAGGGCACATTAAAACAATAAGTGCAATGAAATTATATAACTTTAACGAGAACATAAGAAAAGTAAACTAAATTGTGCTCGCGGTGCAGGTCCAAGTTCAAGTCTAGAATAGACCCACAACACCCTAAACACGCCGGAGGTACTTGTAATTCAATTTGCATAAAAAAATAATAGATAAAAGCAAACAAACGAGTAAAAACTAATAAACAGCTACGAACAAAGTCGAGAATGAAATGCTCTTTGCAAGCAACGCAGACAGACAAAAGCTGAGTGTTATGTATGTTAGTTGTATAAGAGAAAATATAAGACTGGTGTGCTAATTACACACAGTAGATCTTGGCAATATACCCTTTCCTGTCACAGAAGCCACATAAATGCAGCAAACAGACAGCGACAATGGGAAAGGGTATTTGCTATAAATAGCAAAAGTTTGGAATAAGCAAAATTGCAGCTAAGCTGCATTATACAAAACAAAATGAGAAATAACTATAACTGTTGTTATATTATCACTGACAGAAAATCGAACAAATCGAAGCAGAAGGAAGGTGTCTATGTATGCTGCCCGACCTTCGACTGTTAATCAATTAAACAACAAAAAACACAAACTAATTTCACATGTGTTAATGCAATTAAATACAATTTCTTATTTCTTTTAATGATTTGTAAACAAACATTTTAGCGAATGTTTTTGCGATGCTTTAGAGTAGCACATAAACAACACAAGTTAATACACAAATCACGTCAGAGATCAAGGAGATTTTACGACATTGCCTAATTTCAAGCTGATAAGATATCAGCGCGCAATAAGAGTTTATTCTATTTGCTGTCACTCAGAGCCAGAGCCAGACGCAGAGCCAGAGGCAGGTAGACAATTAGCACACATATATTTCGACATCACGAGAATCGAGAACGAGTTGGAATGCGTAGTAATTGCCGTTAAAGTGTGAGTGAGTAACGCACTTGACACATATTGGAGCCGGCTTCAAAAGAAACTTCGTGCAGATTTCGAACTCGAAAAGAGCACAAGAGTTCGAAACTAGTCGAACGAGTCTACCTATGTGTAAATGAGTGCAAGTGTGTGTGTGTGTAAGTTTTTGTGAATGCTGCGAGATTCATTGACCGCTGCTCAGTTGTAATAATGGGCCGTGCGTGCAGATCAGTGAGAGAAAGAGAGAATGAGATAGACACAGAGAGCAGTTGAAATGCGGACCGGTGGCTAGCGGTTTGTTTGTTTTGTTTTGTTTCCTCTCGCTCTTTGCTCGCTGCAGCAGAAAAGTAGTAAAAAGCAACACGAATAATTTAATTAAATGTCGCACAAGAAACAAAAAATACAAAAACAAGCAAATTTAGTCAAATTAATTGAGGAAGTGAGGGGGAGGTGCATTGGCCTGAACTTGAGCCAGACAGGCCATTAGCGCGAAAGAGAAAGGGAGCTCGGCGAATTCGTGGGGTGGTTGTTACGACGCGAACTTTCTTTGTTGTGACGCTTTATTTTTGCACTTGACTTTTGCAGTGACGACGACGACGACGACGACGACGGCGACGTTTTTATTGCCAAAAATATATTAGGGTGTATGGGTGTGCATGTGTGCGTGTAGATATAAACTGAACAGCTTGCGACCAGAGAAGCCTTGAATTTAACGTCAAGTTCAATGAACGGCTGGCCAAAAAACAATTCGCACAACGGAAGCGCAGCAGCAGCAGCGGGCGAGAGCTTTGCCGAGATCGAGATCACAAGCGAGACTGAGCAGGCGAATGAGTGCGTGATGCGAATTGATACGAATGTTATTTAAATGGCAACCAACAAGCAACAACAAGCACACTCGAGCACACACATTAGAGAAAATATTCCGTGCTCTTTGTGTGTTGTTGTCTAATGCCATTATGAACCCCTTTGTTTGCGGCTTGTCCGTTTTATCGTTTAGCGCAACGTTGCGAATGTGTGGAATCGATAATGGGGGTATGTGTAGTCGAAGGTCAGTCAGCATTTGCATAGCGTAGCCCACTGTGCAGGTCTCTGATCTTACACTCGCTCTCTTCCTCTCCGACTCTCTATCTCTCTCTCTTATTACTAATGTTGCATTTGGTGCATACGGGCGTTAAATGTGGGGCGTATGCATTGCATTTGTGTGTGAGTGTATGCCTATATGAGCGTGTGCGTGAGCGTTTGCTTGTGTGTGTGTAGCTGTGTGATAACAAATCGAAAACGAAAATAAAGATTAGATTTCATAACTGCATATGTGTGTGAATTTGTATATTTATATTTATAGTTGGTATGCATTGAAACCTGATATAGAAAGACACCTTCATTCATTAGTCACTTCTATCGCGGCGAAATGGGCAACATAAACCAGTTCCAACTATGACTAAGCGGCGAGGCGGCGGCGAAACAAGCCGGCGAAAATACACAGTAACAACTGTTATCAACAAAATAAATATACTATATAAATAAAAAAAATAAATCATAGCTACAACTACGAAAACTATTAAGAAGCGCGCACAGTTATTATTATTTCCTTAGTGCACAACGAATATAACAACTTCCGTTAAGTGAGGCACACATTTGTGACGTACATTCACGTATACACATACATGTACACATCTGTACAATATGCTTGCCTTGTTTACAGTATTCGCTGCCAATAATAAAATATATATATAAAAAAAATTAACAAAATACAAACACAAAGAAGCAAACTAAAGAGAAATGCTCGCCCCAAACGCTGCCCACGTCCGCTTACCTGCTGCAATACTTCTTCTCTCCGCTCTGTGCGTTGCGTTTGCTGCAGTTAGCTAGTCCGTGTTTGTTGTCTGTGTGTGTATGGGGATGTGTGTGCGTGTATCTGTGTAGGTGTGTGTATATAGTGTATAGTGTTTCTATATCTGTATATGTGTGTCTGTGTGGAGCTCCAAGAAACAACGACAACTACTCCTCCCAGCTAGTTTGATATATTTTTACGACTTTCTTTTTGTACACCCGACACAGTCACAAGACGATGACAACAGACGGCGACGTCAACAAAATTGCAATAGAAACCAATTATATGCAGTTGTAGTGTACGCGTTATTTACACAATTCTTTGCACAAAACACACAATTGTTAGCCAAATATTATATGAAACAGAGCAATGGATTTCCTTGTTTTGTATGGCTTTTGCGATTGCTTTCTTTTTCTGCTGCTGTTTTGCTCCGTCTCCTATCGCTGACGATGGTATAACTAGAGAAAAGAAGTTATGCGATATATCGATATAATAGTGGAGATGAAACTACGTGCTATAGCTATCGATGGCTCAACGCGACTGTCGATTAAAAAAGCTAAAACTGAAATTAGAAGAGGACCAAATGAGAATTGAAAAAATTCAAGTTATTATGTTTCTTATATTTATTTCTTATAATAGTATTGAATTAGTTCTATTTTATCGAAGCAGCTAATGCAAGTCATGGTCATAATATCGATAAGTATGTTAACTAACGTTGTCGTGTTATTGAGAAGCCGCCACACAATGTTAGTGCATGAATACTGTTAATTAACAGCAAATATTATTTATAGCTATCGAAATTGGTTTCTGGCGCGAGCATTTGAAAACATTTTATAGTCGACTTAGGCATAAATGCAATATTGAAACAAATAATTCTTTTTCTTTACGACTTTATTTAGAATACCATTTTCATTTTCGTTTATATAATTACGCGCTACAAACTAAATTCATTTGTTAACCAACTGATAACAATATATAATTTCATTCTGTGTTTTTATGTGCGTTGCTACTGCTGTGTGTGTGTGTGTGTGAGTGTATGTGTTTTTCGTGTATAGTTTGTTCGCTTTCTTTTTGTTTTAACATTAACTTTTTCTTATTTATTTTATTTTTATTTTTTTGTTCCTCTTTTTCTGTATGTGTTTTTTTTTATTTAACTCTAAGTACCTACTTGTAAAACTTTTCAACGTATGTATATGGTGTATACAGTTATTTAAATATTTATATTGGCTCCTCTCCTGCTTTCCTACTGGCCAGACAAGCTGCACCCACCCCCAAATTATGTGCCCACCCGCCCAGCAATCAACTTATAACTTAAAGCCGGTCCAAAGTATCTTTCGTCCTTGCGTCTGTTCGGGTCCGGATCCGCTCGAAAATATTTTGCTGTTTCTCTTTTTTTTTTTTGTGAACTTTCTCTTTGCTTTGACATTATTTGTTCGATTCGATTTCACGTTTAAACTTAGATTAACTTAAGACATACAATCCATAAAAGTTTCATTGCTTGCCACGCCCCCCAAAAAGCACGCTACTCCTCGCCTACGCCTGCCAGCGCCTTTACAGTTAAATAAATCTTGTGATGTGTATGTGTGTGTGTTCTTTTAGTTTTAGTTATTTTTTCTCTGCTTCTTCTTCTCCCCATAGCGACTCCTCACTGCTCCGGCGGCTCTTCGGGTATTTGGAGATTCTGTGCCGCATGCTCCACATCGCCGAGCAGCACCGACGGATACTCCTCGTGCACCGAATTGGACTGCGAGTCGGCGTCCTCGTCGAGCAGATTCGATTTGCTCGCAGGCACCGGCGTCGGCACCAACACCACATTCGGTATATACTCGACCGTCTCATACTCTGTTTTGGCCACCGTATCGGCCTCGGCCTGCTCGACCGGATTGGCCTTCGGCTCTGGCGGCAGCTCGACAGCCTCGTCTGTGGCATTCATCTGCGATGGCTTCATCTGAGTGGGCTCCTCGATGTCCAGGACAACGGGCAGCGTATCATTCGGTTGCGGCGTTGTGGTGCTGGTGGTTGTGGTGGTTGGTGCTGTGGTGGTTACCATATCTATCGGATTGACCGGAGTGGGTGTTGTCACTGCAATAACAGTGGGTGGATTCGTGGTCGTTGTTGTTGTGGTTGTTGTTGTCGAAGTTGTTGACGATGTTGTTGTTGTCGTTGTTGGGTTTGTTGTATTCGCTTCCCCGAGCGCTGGCGGCGGCGTGGTTGCGGCTGCGGCCAGCAGCAATGTGGGTGCCACTGCCGGCGGTGCAGCTATGATAACCGGATTGATCAGCGGCTGTCCGAGTGTCGCAATTATCGGCGGCAACAGCTCGTCGTTGTTCTTGATCAAGATGGGCGACGGCACCAGCATCTGGACCAGCGGCTTCGCATCCTCAGCATCGACTATCTTGAGCTTGGTCACCAGCAGCGGCAAATCGTAATTGTAGAGCATCGGCAGCACTGTGCACACCTCCTGATCATTCTCGAAGCACTGCGATCGGCCACGTATGCGCGCATCCTGCGCGATCATCAGGCGACACAGCTCGTTCAGGCGCACATCACACATGATGGGATTGTCTAAGGGAGAAAAGTGGGAAATAATGTGAGAAGCGAGAAGAGATGGATGTACGTATAACACTGGGCAAATAATAGAGGGTTTGATCTGTCTCTCTCTCTACTCACTCACCATCTAAAAACATCTCCAGTTTGCCAGGAACATTGTGATTCTTGCAGCGCGTGTTGGTGACGAGCTCACTAGATATGCTCGAGATTTGATTGTTGGTCAGATTGACCTGGCAGAGCATGGGCAGGCCATAAAAGTCGTGCTCCAGCTTTGTGATGTTGTTATAAGCCACCTTCAGGATCTTCAAACTGGGCAGCAGAGTCTGCAGAGAGAAGAAGAGAAGTTAAGCTTAGTATTATCATTCGTCCATCATCCACTCTATAAAATGCTTACCGTTTCCAGCTGCTTCAGTTCAACCAATTGATTGGCGGTCAAGTCGAGTATTTCCAGTCGATTCATGCCATTCAAGTCTCCCGGTTGTAGATATTCGATACGATTCTCCGGCAGGCTAAGTATGCGCAGATGACTGAGGCCCGCCAGTGCCGAGTCCAGAGTAACAATTTGATTATGATCCAGGCGCAGATCGATGAGAGCCAGCTCGGGGCTGTGCTTGTGGGCGGGCAGCAGCCGCTGAATGCGATTGTAGGACAGATCGAGCACCCTCAGGGAGCGCATGCCATGCAGCTCCTCCATGGAGAACTCCTCAATGTCGTTGAACGAGAAGTTGCCCCGCGTCAGCTTTACCATCGGATGCAGCGAGAAGTTCAGCGAGCGAATGTGATTGCAGGCCAGATTCAGCGTGTCCAACTGCCGGCACGACTGGAACTCATCCTGGGCCAAGTACTCCAGCTCGTTGTTATTCGCCAGCAGCTCGGTCAAATGTTGGGCATTCCTCAGCACGCGATCGAACGATCGCAAGCGATTGAAATGCAAGTGAATGATCTCCAGATCGTCCATGGTGGCCATGTTCGCGGGCAGATGCTCCAGTCGATTATTGTGGGCCATGAGGAGACGCAGCTTACTTCCATCCGGCAGCTCCTTATCAAGATCACTGATATTGTTTGCATTGATAAACAGTGAATGGAGATTGGTTAATTCGGCCAGGGATCCATTCAGCGATTCCAGTTGATTTCGACCCAAATGCAGTATGAGCAAGCTGAGCGGAAAGGCGCCACGATCAAGTCGAGTTATATTATTGCTGGGCAATATCAAATTCGTGATCTTCTGTATGCCTTTCAGATCGTCCTGCTGCACGACTCGTATGTTGCAGCGGCTGATGTCGAAGGTCTGCAGCAGCGGCATGTGATTCAAGACGTGCTTCGGAATCTCGTCGAGTTCGTTGTCGGCGACGCTTAAGTAGGTGACATTCGATAACCCGCGAAATGGCAGCTCTGGCAGCGATCTATAAATAGTCACAAACAACACAGAAAATAGAATATATACGTTAATGCCATTTCCATATGCGAAATTGTTAGAATAACAACGCAGCAGACCTACTTTAGCCACTGGGCGCAATCACAAAATTGAATTATCTTTTGAAGAAGATCTTGAGTTGGAAACAGGGAATAAATATTTAAACGCCAACAAGGAAAAATTTGAGGAGAGCAAAAACTTTGGATATTAAATATCTTATGATTTCTATACTGCATACTTTTTGGCGCACCTGTGCGAGTGATACGTGATTTAGATATGTACATATCTGTTCATGTATCTGTATCTATGTATCTGTATCAATGTCAGCACAGATACATTGAACAGATAATGTATCTGTGCTGACGTATCTGTATCAATAGCTCTAGCTCTACGTGTATCTATGTATCTGTATCTATGTATCTATGTATCTATGTATCTGTATCTGTATCTGTATCAATATCTCTATCTCTGTATCTGTATCTGTATCTGTATCTGTATCTGTATCTGTATCTGTATCTGTATCTGTATCTGTATCTGTATCTGTATCTGTATCTGTATCTGTATCTGTATCTGTATCTGTATCTGTATCTGTATCTGTATCTGTATCTGTATCTGTATCTGTATCTGTATCTGTATCTGTATCTGTATCTGTATCTGTATCTGTATCTGTATCTGTATCTCTATCTCTATCTCTATCTCTATCTCTATCTCTATCTCTATCTATATCTTTATCTCTATCTGTATCTGTATCTCTATCTGTATCTATGTATCTCTCAGTATATTTAATTTAATGGATTAATATGCATCTTCTGCTGCACCTCCAATCTATTCTATTCATATTTCGCTGACACAGCTTATCAAAGAGCCTAAACTCAATATATCATATGAATACCTGTAGCTGAATGCCTGTCTGCCAACCCCCCTGCCCCATCTGTCCCGCCTCCTATGCGTGCTTGTATATCTTTATCGATGACTGCAGGCGGCTATTAAGTTGTCGCCGTCGGGGCGCCAAATGGTCGCGTTATTCATGATGGGAACTGGGCTGGGAACTGGCTGCTGCTGCCACTTCTAGCTGACTATCTGGATGGCGTGCAAATTGCTTGATGGCAGCCAGTGGACATCCTTGGCGCCGTTATTGGCAGCAGCCAAAGAGCCTGCCACTGATTGGCAGGCATCTATTTTTAGATCTCGAGACACTTGATCTTGATTGATTGCGAGCTCGCCTGTCCGGCAGTTGATTATGTAATGTGGAAAAAAAAAACGGGCAAGGATGATGATGATGATGCAGTCAGCCTAGCCTGGCCCAGCCAGCCGACTGCAATAGATACGAGTATTGTATCTATAATGAGCAAAAGGCAGCGTTCGCTCGTTGAACTTGAGCGCATATCAGGCAGATACATAAGCAGCTATGTATGTATATATCGAGTGAGATATATGTACATATGTATGTATGCTTGCATGTTTGTAGTATAAATATGTATGTATGTATATGGACAATTCCTTAACGTCAGTCATTTAATTGTCACACGACCTAAGCTGGCCTCTTGATCATTGATTGAACGTAATAATAAAATTCAATTGGGAAACCGCTCACTCGCTCTCTCTCTCTCTCTCTCTCTCTCCCTCTATTTCAGTCTTTCTCTTTTACTCTTTTGCTATGGCCTGCTCGCTCTTTTGCACAAAACTGACCCCAAGCAGACAAAAAAAAATATAAAAATAATAACAATTACAAATAACAATAACAGAAACAACGGAACATTCCATTTCCAAGCATTCATTAGGCCTCTCTACCTCCCATTGTCTTTCTCTCTCTCTCTCTCTCTCTCTCTCTTTTTCAGCTAAATAATAAACCAAGTTTGGTGTAAACTTTCTTGTTGATTGTTTACCTTCTTAAAGGAAAACATATTTATATACATATATACTATATACATTTACCATATACATATACATTCGATTCGAAGTAGTTGTTGCGTTATCACTGAAAACGTTTTGTTCTCGGAATATTCCATAATAAATTATGTAGCTATCGTACTCAACACTTTTTCGCACTTTTGTCAGGGCTGCAACTACTCCTCAACTGTATAATCAGAAGTATATACATATATGTATGTGTGGAGAGATGTATTTATATGACTTCGCTAGACATTGCCATAACGCATGTCTCTTGAGCTCTTATCAGCCTGAGAAAAAAACAAAACAAAACAAATCAAAACAAAAGTGATCGATGCATCGATCGATCCAACCACCCAAGCTCAGCACATTGCAGTCTCTCCGAGGCCGAATCTTCTCTAGTTTCATTTTACTCTAATTTCATTAGAAACCCCCCAAAAGAAACAGAACAGAAATTGTTGACAACATTTTTCAACAACTTGATCAGTGGAGGATCGTTAAAGCGATCATTAAAATCACATTATCTATCAAGTTGGCGCCAGTCATAAACTTATGACGAGCCCAAGTCCATTAAAACAGCTGCTCTTATCACAGCCAAATAGAATTGTATACATGTAACTGTGCATGTATACGTATATATAATATGATTCCATATGGTTTTTTGAGGGCTCTGGGTAAAGGTCTAAGACAGGAAAATAATCTGAATATTAGAAATTTGAATCAATTTGGAACAATTGCTTAAGGACGGCGAGATTTCTAATTGAAGACATATAGAAATATATACATTTGTATAGAGATATATAAGGTATTATAATATTAAGTGAAAATTTCATATTAATCACAATTTATATAGAAATATGAAGAAATATATATATGGGATATATATTAAACAAAAATACATATGCAGATTTAAGCTTTCTATTTGAATTGCAATAGAATCTTCAGAAAAAATTTATGAATATTTTATGTGAAACATTACAGAAAACACCAAGGAAAAATATAAATAAAAATTTAGTTGTAGTTATAGAATTTTCTAAATTTAATAAAAATTTTAAGACTCAATTAGTTATCACCTATCATAGCACCTCTCTTGCAACCCTGGGTTAGGCACGTAGATTTCAAAAGATTTCAAACGGATTTCGTTGACCACGCGAATCACAGCGGATTGCCACGCGTTGCTCAAGCGACTCAGAAGCATAACACACACACACACATACATACATACATACACGTACATACAGCAGGCACAGTCACTTGTGATTTTCCTGGCTGTGTGATGTGTGGCCTGGCCTGGAATGATTTGGTCGGAGCGCGATATTAAGGCAATAGGTCAATTATATTAAATTGACATCAATGTAAAAAAAAAAAGAAAGAAGCTGAAAAAAAACTTTTCAGGCAGCACGCGCTGGAGACCCAAGTCGCATGGCATCGAACCGAATCGGCGTTGCATATGCGTTACACTGAGAGAAGAGCTGGGGTATGCAAAGGCAACATTTGTTGGCAAAGCCTAAGCATTTATTTCTTAAATATTTCTATAAAAAAAAATGTTGCCAATATTATTCAATAATTAAAGAATTTATAGTGAAACAAAAATTAAAAATTTCTAAGAAATGAAATTTATTTTAAAAACAGATTTTTTCCCTGGAAATTTATTTATTTTATTTTTAGCGTAAAAAGGGATATAACTATAAAAAAAAACAAAACAACTTTCTTGCTTAAAAATAATTTGAAAATTTGACTATAATACAATTTGTTGACTCATTTTTCTATGATTTCTAACCGCATTTTCTTCAAGTGTACTTAATATGTATGTATTATATAGCACGGGTTCGATTAGGTTCTAGTAATTAAATCATTTTTCCAAGTTTTTTTTTTTTTTTCTACATACAAATTGCAACTGATGGAAAGATGACGTTTGACAAATGATGCTGCCCGCTGATAAAGCAAAAGTCAGCCAATTGTATAACCCATCCAGAACTTGGCAGTTAATCGATTTCTATGCACAGAAGTGTACAGAAATTCTATATACTATATATATATATATATATACTGTATATTGCACTGTATCTGTGTGTTTATTTGATTGTTTTTAATTGAATTGGCAGCTCATTAGGCGCAGGAGTCAAATATCAATGAACCCCGCTTATGAAATAGGCCTGAATATAATATTACTTATATACATATACATTCTGATATGGTTATTTATATTTGCTATTAATACTGTCAATGTAGGTGTGTGCGTGTGTGTGTGTGTGTGTGTGTGTGTTTTGTTTAAAATTGAAATTCATTCAGAGTCTTCGAGTGAGCGGAGAAAACGTGCAGCTCGCTCGTTCGCTTTCAAACCAGAATCGAATCCAATTGCAATTATCAGTTTTGCATACGCATTAAGTATACGTCGGATGTCTCTGGGGATTTACTATATATACCCGTGTGTATATATATGTCTATCTGTGTGTGTGTGAATTTATATAGAAACAGAAATTGATAACGCCACTCGCAGTCGCAGCCATTCAAGTATCAACAATCGAAGCACGAAGCTAAACGTTTGTTTGGCTCGTCTAGTTGAGGATCTAATCTTGAGTCTTGAGTCTTGAGTTTGAAACGCGTGTCGCAACCAGCCCGAAACTAGTTGTAATTTGTCTCAATTGCATAGATGTGGAGATCCCAGTGTAGCTCGGCTAATTTCTAATTGAAAAATTAAATCATTTACTTCGGCCAGGTCGTAATTAGATCCCAGAACCAGGTCTACCCAATTGAGTCTCAATTGAAGTGCAGCTAATTATGTTTGCTTCAGTCCCCCAGATCTACATGTACGCATATACCTATATCTGTCTATGATAGCTAGGAAATTGACCGCGAAACACGTGAAGCGCATTTCTCATTATTATTACTTTTTTTTTCGTATATTTCTTCTACTTGTTTTTATTATGCTTAAGTACATTGGACTCGTATTTTCGTAGCTTTGTTGTTTTTCTTCTGCTGTTTTTTTGTTTTTTGATTGGGTTTAAGGAACCTAAATTGATAGCCAGCCTACGGAAAATTCTGAACGCTGCTCAGATAGAAAGACACTGGCGACCTTGAAATTTAGCCGATAATTGAATTTCGTGGGGGGCTTCGAATGAACGACAATTTTATAGGGGTATACCCGGGCGGCGAGACTTGACAATCGAACCGGCAGAAAATGGGAATTACCTGGAGTAATCTATTTCAACATCATTGGAAGTAACAAGGAGGAATAATAAATTGGGAATGGTTTGGTAGATAGTTCTTATATTAATTTTATACATAGAAGACCTAAGACACTTAGACGTGGATTGAACTCTAAAATACACATATCGGATGGCTGTAAAAGAAAGTATATAGAACGTTTTAAGTACAGTTAAATATTTCGAACAAGCAAATGCAAGATCCTGAGCTTTTTGGGCAGAATAGTGTTTAGGAAAATTGCTTGCATAATATTAAAGAATCTTAGGTCAAGCCATCGATTGCTGAACTAAAAGCTAACAGTCGCATGTTAGCCATTACGCTAAGCCATTCATCTTAAACCAGTTTAAAGCTCTACGACTCAAATCTTAAAATGCCCAGAAGATCGTTTCTATAAGCTATCCCAAGCCCAATTTGGAGCCTTAGCTGTTCCAACCAGTTTTTATACAGTTATACGGACATTCATTTGAGGAGAATCTTACGCACCTTAGGCCGTTCCACTGCATACGCAGCTTGTAGATGTTAAAGTTCATATCTCTGAACGATCTCATCTCCAGATCGTCCAGTTGCGAATGGGTTATTTTCAGATCGATGTTGACATCGGAGTTTAGCTTATTGGCCAGACTGTCGACGACAGCGTTGAAGGACTCGAGCTTCTCGCAGGCGAGCTCGACATGATTGAAGGCTTTGCCCATTTCGCACGTGCACGGCGATATCTCCGGACGGGCCGAGCATTGCAGTGCTGCAAAATGGAATACGGCGTACATCACAGAAGCCATATTGTTGCTGTTGTTGTTGTTGTTGCTGATTTGTCGTTTGTGTTTTCAAACTTTTCCGATTCGGATTTTCGATTCACAGTTCACAGGATTTCTCTAGGCGTTTAGCGACTGAGCGAGCAGGCAGTCGAAATTGTTTTTGGTGGGAAAAAACTCTGTCTCTCTCACGTTTTGTTATACGGATGCGAACATATGTGCCGGAGTTTCCATACTTGGGTTTCGGTTTTTCTCTTCTACTCTTGTATCTATTTTACGTTCACTCGATTTTTCGATATGTTGTCGACTTTTGAGGACCGTTATTAGAACCGTTTTTCCCGTTCACTATGTGGCCGGCATCGAATTTCACGCGACAAAAAGTCAAAAACCAAAAACCAAAAAAAAAAAAAGCAGAAGAAACCCAGATGTGAGAGTTCTGTGTTTCAAATGTGGACTGCAATGCTCAATCGTTTGTTTGACCTCTTGACACGCACATCTATGTATTAATCTTCTATGAACAAAACAAAAAATAAAATAACACACACACGCACACACTTGCACACACACCCAAACACACTCTATATTGATTTCTCTCTCGCACTCTGTAACTGTGTGTGTATGTGTGTGTGGACGGATGGATGTCTATATATTTTATTTACTTTTTTTTTATTTTTTATTTATTTATATATTTTTAAGCCGCGCGTATTGAGCGAGATTGTGAGTGTGAATCGTGGAGTCGGTTTCTATATAGTATTATTATTATTATATATATGTGCTGTATATATATATAAAATATTTATATGTATTTGTACTCGTATATTATGTTGTTCTTTATAGCACTCTACGTTTTTTTTTTCTTTTCTGGAGCCCGTTGCTCACGTCTATAGCCCAACACGGTCCGTTTGCGACTGGGAAAAATAATGGAAACGCTGAGGATCCGTTTGTTGGCTGCGTCGCTAGCAGCGGCGTTGACGGCGACGCGAGCAGCAGCAGCGACTGCGCATGCTGCTGCTGTTGCTGTTGCTGTTGCTGTCTTAGCTGTTGTTGTTGAGGTTGCTGCTGCCGTTGCTGTTGTTGTTGCTGCCTTGAGAACTTTGAGCGCGTTTTTGAATGCAAAAGTTTTCTCTTTTGGCCACAAAGTATTGCAAGTTGTTGTTACTGCTGCTGCTGCTGCTGCTGTTGTTGTTGTTGCTGCTGTTGTTGCTGCTGCTGGTGCTGCTTCTGTTGCTGCCACTGACTGTTTGGCTATGTAATTGTTCAAGCAAACACTCAATTACATGTATTCCTGTCTCCTCAATCTCAATCTGAGTCGCTGGCGCCGTTGTCTGTTTTTGGTGCGTGATGTTTTTTCGTGTTGCCCCCTTTGAGCAGCACCAGCAGCAGCAGCAGCAGCAGCAGCAACTGAGATGGGTGTTGCTGCCACATGTGGCATGTTTGTAAGTTGAGTTTCTTAGGAACCTAGGCAACAGGCCATGCTATGCCATGCATATACATACATATATACATATGTATATACATACATAAACACATACATATCTATGTATGGGGGCATCATTATCAACATCATGTGTTTACAAACTCTGGTTGTTATTGCTGCTGGCTTCTACTCTTACGCACTGCTGATAAATTGTCCTTTACGCGCGCACACACACACACACATACACACATGCCAGCGACTGCCATATGCGTTTTGAAAATCAGTTTTATTTGTACGCAGTATCTTTTATCTGAGCATCTTCTGAGCAATGTTTTCAATTATGACGTTCTCAACTGCACAGTGCCTGAATGAGCCGGCTTGTTATGATTTTGTTGTTGTTCGTGTGCCGCCTCATCGATGATAATCATGCGTGAAGATACTACACATTTGGCAGACCCATTGAATACCCTAGATGCATAAGGAAATCACAGAGTACAAGATAGATGGATAGCTATGCCTCGATACGTATAAACATACCTCATATACACATAAAACTTAATATATAAATAAATACCAAGCTTTATTTTACTTCCCAATTATCAAAATTGATGTTAATGTCATTTTTAAAGTTTACGTAAATAATCAAATTATTTGATCATTAATAATTAAATTGTCAATTTGATCCACCCACACTCTGCAGGGTATCTCTGCTGTCTCAAAATACTCATGCAAAATTGCAATAACGGTGAATAGTTAACCATTTTGAGCTAGATATCGATTGTCGATAAAGCTGCGCTTAGTATTTGATAAGTATTTAATTTGGTATTTAATTACCGCTGCCGTCTCAACCAAAAGTTTTCAACGTACTCGCAGAAATAAATCAACAATAATTGGCTACTGTGGCAACTGTGGCGCCACCTCGTTGCTGCTTGGCAGGCGCCACATTGAAACGAGTGCGCTGTCAGCTGAAGAGCAAGGGGGCAAGCGGCAGCAGCAGCATGCACCATGCATCAAAGTCCGCAGTCTTAATTTATTTTGAAGTTGTGGCTGGGCACAGCGCATACATAATTAACCAAAGCCCCCTTAAAAATGCCGTCTGTCGCGGTGAATTCCGCACGAAATTCCTGCCGGCTGCAATGCGCGTGCCAATGTGCCCCATCACACAAGCTCGTCCCGTGCCGCGCCGCCCAGTCCGCTTCCATACGTCTGTCGCCCTTGCGACCAACTGCTGCTGCTGCTGCTGTGCTGTTGTTATAGCTCCTGCAGCAATTAATCATGGCTGTTGGCAATTTTCTTGTGATTCGCTGCGAGGCTTCAACTCATACTCAATCTCAATCTCTGTCGCCGTCTTTGCCATCATCTCTGATGATGAGCGCACGACATGCGACGGTTATTTTTAGTGTGACCGTTACACGCCCACATTGCAAATATCTGAAGACTAGCTAAATATTTATAAGTAATCGATAAATTGTATTAAAAATATACACAGATTGCGTAGCTGAGCTATTTTTAAATTTCAATCATGCCTAAATCAACAACAGCGCACAACAGCAACAATTATGAATTATTATTTATTCATATTTGTGTTGATGTCACATAAATATTTCAACATTTCTTAATGTGACAAATTTTTTGTGTTTCGCGCTTTCTCATGCAACGAAATTATACATATGTATTTCTGCTCTTCCCTCTTTATTTTTTGGTCTTATAATTTTTTTCTAGCCGATTTCTTTGATAGTTGTTGTAATGTGAATTCCACTCGAGAGATTGACGAAGATTCTGCAAAATTCCAGAGTTTGATTCGCAACGGAAACGATCATGTGCCAAAATTGATAGCCCTAAATCGAAAGAACACGTCAATTGGGGCCTGGCTGTTTAATTACGGCCGAAATATTTGGCTGGAATTTGGTATTTGGCTGTCGTCACGGCTTTGTCTGCTGCCAGGCCACTGCGTCATTCGCCACGGGGACGCCATTGGATCAATCAACTATATTGTCGATCGATCGATAATGGAGAAAAGAATTGATTTTTGTGTATGAATTTCATTTTATTTAGCTTTCTTTTTATGCAGAGTTGTCCTAAAAACTTTGACCATTAATTTCGTGTAGTTTCTTGCAGTTAATTACGTGTGTGTGTGTGTGTGTGTGTGTGTGTGTGTGTGTGTATCTCGTATCTGATTGTATGTATGCATGTATATCAGCTGTATATAGTATATATCTACATACATATATATGTATCTATATATCTGCTGCGTCCACAGCCGCGCGCACTTCGTGTGGCCAACACAGGCTTCAGAACTTATCCAATTAACTAAATATGAAACATAGTAGTTCAATATTAAAGTAAGATTTACATATATAAAGCACACTTTAAAGCACGCTTCATTCGCGGCCATGGCCATGGCCACGACCCCGCCCACAACACGACCCCAGCTCGTCGCCTACTTTTGCTCGGTAAACTTGGTGATTTGCGGATATTTGCTTGGCTGATAATCAATATCCTGCTTAAGGCGCTCGCGTGCACTGTTGCGCACAGCCTCTGTGTAGGATGCCTGCACCACAGCATCATGGGCAATGGCATTGATCACAACATCCGGATTAACAGTGGGATTTGCGTTGCTGGCACCGCCACCATTCGTGCCAGCCAGACCGGAGTTTTGGAGAGCACGCTGCACACCGCTAGAAATTAGGCATTCCACGTTTGATGACTTCTCGTTCTGGATGATCTTGCGACGCTTGGCAGACATGCCCGATATATAAGCATCGGAGTAGGGTGGCTGTGGTAGGTTTTGCTGCAAATGAATTTAGAGTTTGTTTTTTTGTTCAGCAATTTCTAATCTTTTATTTACTCTCTCCACTCACCTCTGTTTGGGTTTGCAGATCGCGCGTTATCACAGGCAGCCAGTCATGAGGGAAACTGTTATGCCAAGGTTCCGAGCCGACTGTTACCGCGGGCAAGGATAGCTCCGGCTCCGCGGAGATGCTGCTGCCACCGGCCACGTCGGCCATTTCGACGTCGGTGTCGAGCGATTGTTCTGCCGGCTGTGAATGTGAGGAAAAGGCGAGTAGCGGAGGCCACACAAAAGGCTCCTATTAGTTAGTGCTTTATGGAAAACTTGGTCAGCAATTCATTCTCAGACTTACGTCGGCATCGGCGCCCGTTGTCACTTCTTCGCGCAGCACGAGGAACTGTTGAGCATCGGCGGCGTCTATCGTTGCAGGAATTGTGGGATCTATGTAGATGCACAAGAACTGCAAGGCCTCATTGCGGAAATCTGAAAGGATGCGTCATCTCAGGTGAGTATCTGCTTCAAGCATCAAGGTCAAGTCTTTACTCTTACTTAAACGCAGCGGCACGCTGAGCCGTCGCATCAGCTGCCGCCAGTAGAGCTCCGCATTGGTGGTGCCCAGGCACAGGAAGAGCACGCTGTATAGACGCTTCCGGAACTGATCGCAGATTTGCTTTAGCTGATGCTCGAAGTGGCTGCTGCAGGTGTTGCCGTAGCACAACATGATGATCCGTTGCAGGCTCTGGCGCAGCGTATTGCACACGGAGTCCCGCGAATTGTACCTCGGCAGCTCGTACTGACGCAGAAAGACCAAATTGTCGCCGAACCAGTCCAGAGCTCGGCTCACAGCCGTTTGCATCGTGTACGGATTGACCGAGGCGCCCTCGAAGACGCTGTGGTGCAGAAAGCTGCGCAGTTGGGCGCGTAGATTGCAAGTCTCTCGGCTGTCCGCCAGAGCTGCAGCTGCAGCTGCGTCGCCGGCTGTTGCAGCAGCTGAGCCCGAGCCCGAGCCCGAGCCCGAGGCTGCAGCTGAAACTGCGGGTGCTGCTGACGCTGATGCTGCTGCTGCTGACGCTGCTGAGGCGCCACCATTGTTGGTTGCTGCTGTCGAAGTGGCATTAGTTAGCCCCGTTGTTGTGCCGCCCAAAGCTGTTTGCGCATGATTTCTCATATTAGTAACCAGGAAATTTTCATACATAGCGGATAAAAGTCTGGATACGGTTCTTTGCACGGGCCGACCGTGCGGCTGGCGTGCAATGGGACGGGCGCTTATTAAGAAGGTAGAACTGACAGGAACGTGCACACCGCCAACGCCAACACCAACACCATCAACACCGCCATTACCACCATTAGCACCATTACGATTGGCACCACCAACACTACCGCCACCAATAGTCGTCAATCCCGGCATGCTGCCGCTTCGGCTCTCGCGGAGGATGGTGGATGGTCGACGTGGCATGATATGCGAGAAGGTTGAGCTGCTGAAGCTACGCGGCAAGCGGGTACTGTTGACTATGAGATGAGATGACACGGATAGAATGCAGATTAGAATGTCAGAGATGCAAACCGGCAGCCTACAACATTGTGTGGGTGTATTTGTGCGTACATGTGTGTGTGTAGTCATAGGCAATAGTTACTAAGCTCAGTCTTCGGTTTCTAGGAATTGTGAATAGATCTTTGGCAAGTATAAAACTACATTCAGACACTAGGCTCGATTTCAAATTGGACTTGAGAGAATTATACTATATGGTCATTTCAAAATAGAGCAAGTGTAGATATCTGTTGTACAATTCATGTAACTAGAAATTCGGAGATCCAAATTTATACAAAATATAACAGAATATACTGGATATATTCTGAAAATTATGATTAATAATTAATGTCAATTGAAACAAGGAAAATTATATGAAAATGAATGGTCAAGAGTTGCATTGTTTTTCTTCTATTATCCTATAATAACCCGGTTTACATCTCTGATGAATATGTTAGGATGAGGAGAGTCGGCCACGTGGCGATGGCGCGACGAGGCGAAGCCGTGCACTGTCCGGGACATTACGACGATTATATATGGATGCATATATGATTTGATGATTATATATATGTATATAGTATGTATGTTTTCCCGTATCAAAATTGATAGATATTAGTTAATCTTCGTATTTTCAACTTACCCATTTCATCAGCGGTTGGCTGACGCAGCGGCGTTAGGAAGTTGTGTGTGTGATTATTGTTGTTGTTGATGTTTCTGCTGCTGATGTTGTTGTTTCTGCTGCTGACGTTGTTGTTTCTGCTTCTGATGTTGTTGTTGGATTGCTGTTGTTGTTGTTGTTGTTGTTGCTGCTGTTGAACCATTGGCTCCGGCTCACGAATATGATGGCTATTGCAGGGCAAGAAACGATCGAACGCCGTATGCGTAGGTGCAATACGTCCGGCCCAATTGTTGTTGCCGCCAATCTGAATCTGTGGTCGGGATGTCGAGCGCGTCTGCGTGGCCGTTGTGGGCAATGTATTGGCGCGCTGCTCGCCGCTGCGCGTGCCACTCGATGTGGATGCGGCAGCCGCAGCAGCAGCAGCAGCAGCAGCAACGGCAGCAGCAACAGCACCAGCTCCAGCTGATGCTGCGGCAGCTGCCACATTTGCTTCGCCAGCTCCGGCACTGTCGGTGGCGGCTGCTGGTCGTCCCTGTGCTTGACCCTGACCCTGTCCCTGGGCCTGTGCCTGAGCCTGAGCCTGGGCCTGGGCTTGGGCCTGGGCTTGGGCTTGCGGATGCACAGCAGCGGTCATCACATGCACCGGCAAATTTATGGACATCACATTGGGCACATTGAACTCGACACGCAGATCCGCATCGTTTGTGGCGCTATTGACCACGGCCTGAATCAAACGGGCCATTCGCATCTGAGGATCTGCAAGCGAGACAAGAAACAAGTCAAAAGAGCACTAAACTAGCTAAATTGTAAGCCAAAACAGAAATCAATTAACTGTGGAAACTTTGCATTAACTTATGGATCTGTTCGATGGATTATTTAGATTAGTCTATGTGCTTCATATTGTAGAGCTTTCTAAGGGAATCTTTCATATTATGGATTCTTTGGTTTTAGAAGAGGTCTGCATACGCATTTAGAGCACATAGAGCAACAGAAATACGACGCATCAACACTTGAAGCGTTAAAGCTCTATAAACTATATTATTTTGTTAAGTAAGGGAACAACTAATATATTATGGAATATGCCTCAAATCAGTAGCAAATCTGTTTAATGAAAGCCGAACAAAAGCTGGGCTGAGCTGTATGGGAAAAGGATAACCTACTGGGCGTTGGCATTTGGACAGGCATATAGAGACGAAACCTTGGCCTGGGTGCTTCGTTAGCCTCAGCCGCACGCTCGGCGTGCTCATCTAGAAAACCGACAAGGTATTAGTCGTAGGGCTTGATTTTCGCATGTTTTGGCAGTTTAAGGCTGGGCATATAACCTGGGCACTCACCTGCATCTGCACGAGATTGTGTGCCGGCTGCATTGGTGCCAGCTGGCGCCACCATGGGCTCATCCACAGGATCCTCAAAGTTGTCATTTCGATTGGCTAGGCCAGCGAGTGCAGCAGCTGCAGCATCTGCATCAGCAATGCCAGCCGCTGTTAGCTCATCTGCTCTTCGGCTACGTTCCTCGGGATCTATATAATCTTCCTCCTCAATATCTTGCATGCTAGAGCCATCCTGTGGGTCCTGTGGACGCTGCTCCCCATCGTTTGTGGCATTAGCAACAGCCTGAATTAGACGTGACATTCGAGATTGAGGATCTGCTGGCGGAACGAAACGGAAATATAGTCAGGAAATTTTGGAGTAGAGTATGAAATTGCGAATTGAGGAATATATGTACAAAAATCTGTTTTTTCTAGAAAAACCTTTGGGGATATACGAAAAACTATTCTTGTACTTCAAGAACATCAACAATAAGAAATTAAGCTTTTAAGGATCAGCCGGAAGCTTTTCTTGAGTAACTTTTATGCCATTTGTACAAGCTGATATTTTGGGCTAACCTTAAAGATCTAGCATATCTTTCAGCTAGATGAACTCTAATAAAAGAATGCTTAAGGAACGATAACAATAGAAGTATTAGCTCTTATGCTGCATTTTTAAGCTTCTGGATTAATCTTGCAGTAGTAAAGGAAGAGAACAAGTTGGAACTCTAAGGACAAATCTTTAGCTCTGAGTCCGGGATTAGTGTATAAAAGATCAGTAAAAACATAAAGCAAAGCTTGCAAGCTTTAAGCCAGCTTTCAACAAAGATTTGTATTTAAGGAAAACCTACTGTACATAGGCAATGGCACAGGCATATATAGACTTAGCCTTGGCCTAGGCGCTGCTTCGACTTCAACAGAGTTCTCCACGTGATCATCTAAAGAAATTAACAAGAAATTGATATCTTCTGCTGTCTATTGCTTGGATATTGTGTTGTTCTATATATATATATATATATCTACATATTGAATAGACACTCACCTACTCCATCCTGATCAGTTCCGGATCGTTGTTGTTGCGCTGAAGCTGAAGCTGTGCCTGTGCCTGAGCCTGTTCCAGCCGCAGTCTGTTGTTGTGGATTAGATGCAGCGGAGGCAGAGGCTGGTGCCGCGGCTTGTGGTACTGCAGACGCAGACGGCACTTGGGCAATGAGGTCTGCAAGCGGAGCGCCCACCAGATTGGGCGTAAAGATATTATTGGAGCGTATGTAGCCGCTCTGCTCCACGAGAATGGGCCGGCAGGTGAGCACACGCGGACCGGGCTGAGACAGGTCCAGCATCAAGTCCGAGATGGCATGCTGGGCATGCGACAGATAGTGCAGAGCCTCGGAGACACGATCGTAGATGCGTTGTGCATTTTCGCGTCCAGCTGTGTCCTGTTCCTCGAAGCTGGGATCCTGCTGCAAGATCTCGTAGTAGCGATCGAGGAAGGGCGCCAAACGTTGCTCGACAGTACGGTAGCGCTGAAAGACTCGCGCCAGCACCTCGGGACGTGTACGACGGCGCGGACCATTGCCAGCACCGTTCGGTTGCGTACCTCCAGCAGCTGCTGTTCCAGCTGCTGCGCCTCGATCCGCTGCCTCTGCCTGCGGCGAGTTGGAGCGGTCGTCCTCACCGGGTGGCGTGTTAGTCCCATCGGCTGCCTCATCATCTGTCTCAATTACATCCTCAATGATCACGGCGGCTGCTGCTGTAGTCTCCTCGCTCGTATCAACGCTGGCGGCGCCATCGCTGCTGCTGCTCCCAGCACGATCCGATGGCTGTTGTTGCTGCTGCTGCTGCGACTGTTGTTGCTGTTGTTGTTGCGGCGGCTGCTGCTGCTGGTCGCCCTCCTCGTTGGTGTAGACAGTGGGCAGCTGCACCACTGTATAGTTGCGACCAGGTGTGTTGCGTGACAATGCAGCGGTGACTGCGTCCTGTACCATGTCAATGATGTTATTGTTGCGTGGAATATCGGTAGACGACACGCCCACCTCGACCACCGTTGACTCCATAGTCCAATGCCCGCGTTGCAGTATATCTAATGATTGATTATTCAGCCCGATCTCGGGGTTTTCCAGATATGCAGCTATATTATTGGCACAGTCGATCATGTGCTGGGCAACAGTGATGCGATTAATGCAGAAGGACGACGAGTTGGGAAAGCGATTCGGAGGTGTGCGATTCTGCAAAGGAATACGATAATTAGCAACAGGAATTTGAGGTAGCCTAAACAGCATTTATTCTTACGCCCGCAGCAGTCAGTGGTCCATTGTTCACAGGTATGGCCATAGTGCCCACCAACATGCCGTCGAGTGCCCTGAAATATGGCGCATTGCGCAGATTCCGCGGTGCTGGTCTGCCGGGAAGGCGGTTCAATCCACGCATCGGTTCATCGTTGTTCGTTGCATTAGCGCCGCGCTGCGAGAAGGGCGGACGCTCGGCCACATGCAGAACTTTGCCATCGACATCTAGAAAACAGGAGAAATCATATGTCAATATGTTGATTGCAACTACAGATGCAAACTAGCCATGACTCACCGTATTCCTTCACTTGTTTGTCATCAGACAACACGCGCCCTTGGTAAATAATGCGCTGATTCTCGGCTGCAATATTAGTCTTCTCTGCGATTTGGTCCTTAAACTGGCGTATGGTTAACTAGGAATAGAAAGAAAATGTAATTAAAAGAAAAGCGTTCAGCACACAACCTCAAAAATGCACACACACAAGCATGTACTTCCACACAACTCACACATACACACATGCACGCGCATTTGTACTTACCTCATTGTCGATGCTGAAGTCGTGTGTGCGAGCATCTAAAGTTTTCACCTTTAGGTTTATTAACATTTTGTTAACCGTGCTCGTGCTTCTCAAATGCTTCTGAATTAGATTCCTTTACTGTAGAAATAAAACTTACAACAGCCAACGGCAAAGAAAATCGGTGGCCGATGTACGACGGCAATCGTTGTCTTGTTTCTGCCAATCGAAACGCATTCGCACTCGAAATTCGCCTTTGCTCGCTCTCACTCTTTCGCACTCTCTTCGATCCGGTGTAGCCAAGTGTGGGAAAATTTTATATTATTTTTTGTATTATTAAATGCTATATTTTCCTTTCTTCTATGTTTGCGTATCGCTAATATCACTCTTGTGTTGCATCAACACCGTTTGCCAGTCGATTAAAGAGCAAGTAATTCGAATTTTATTGCTGCCAAATTTTGATAAAGAATCACACAAAAATAGCGAGCGGCTACGACCCAGAATTCCTGCCTCTTAAATGCTTTTTAACAAAATATACTGTATACAAACGTCAGATAATTTATTTATGTGGTATTTTGACACTTTAGCCAATATGGTCACATGGTGTAAAACTTATGCAAACAATCTATCGACTTTTGCAATTTTAGGTATTTTCAGCAGTCTGGCTAGGCTGCGCAACAGAAAAATGTTTTTTTTAGCTATCTGGCCTTACGCTGCAGCCCTGGCCTGCTGCTATGTGGCGCAAATTTTAAAAATTTGACTTTCTCTTGTGGTTTTTTTTTCACTGCCCTGGCTTTGTAAGGAAGAAAACAGAAAAACAGCAACTGACGTGCTTGCCGCATGTATTATGCCACAGTTAACCCGCTCCAAGGCCTTTGCGACGTCTGCTTTGAACTGCATCCTATGGGAATTTGCTCAAAAAAACTGAATAATAGCAGCAAAAAAGCGAGCCATAGCCGAGGTGTAGAACAACTTTTCGCTTTGAATATTTAAGTGGCAGAGCCAGCAGCGCCAGGTATGCTAAGAGTATGAACGGGGAGGCATGGGCGAAGGCGTGCCAGCAGAAAGGCAACGGCAGCGGCTGCGTCAGCTAACACAATTTTTCTTAGACCCCGGAAAATGTGAAAATGCGGAAATGTGATTTAATGTCGGCTCAAAATGATTGCCGAATATTTCGCTTGTTGTTCGAGTTTGAGGGTAAAAGCTTAAATGCTTTAATAAATAGATAAGGGAGCGAGAAAGAGAGAGAGAGAGAGAGAGAGAGAGAGAGAGAGAGAGAGAGAGAGAGAGAGAGGAACTATTTATGCGAGGGTGGTTAGAAAAGTTGAGAGCTGTATGGGTTTCGAAGATTATAAAGGATATTTGTAGAGGTTAGAGAAAATATTTATTTGGAGATACCACAATTAAATCCAATCTAATTAGAGTAAGCTCTTATATAAAATGAATTAAATAAAATAAAATATAAAACAGTAAGATACATTAAATAATAAGGCATATAATATATATATTTTTTTTTATTAATTCATATACATATATTAATTGTTTACTTTCTAAAATTTAATGAAAATATAATTTAGAAAAAATATTTATAATAATAATAAATAATAATTAATAGAGTTTTGCCTTTGGGTTCGCGCAATTTACAAATTGCTTTCAAATGGGCTGTAAAAAAGTTTTTAATGAGTTTTCGACACTTCGCCTGGGTCTCCAAACAGGACTTTTCCCAGGCCACGCCTCCTACCCGCCACGAACACCCTGCACCCCTACTCCACTACCCCTGCGTTATGCATTTCCATTTTCATTTTCATTATTATTTACTTTTACATTTTTGTTGCTTTTTTCGGTGTTTCTCTTTTTTTTTTTTGTCACGCCAAGAAACTTGGTCGTGGCGTGAAAAGTGGGCGTGGCAGCGACAATAATTGCTTTGGTGTTGCTTGTGTTGTTGTTGACTTAATGAAATTATATCAATCGGCGGATCAGCTACCCTGTAAATGGAAATTGTTGCCGTTGTTGTTGTTGTTGTTGTTTTTCGTGCATCTGGCAGTTGGCAGCTGGCAAATGACTTTTCTTTTTCTCCGTCTAGTTTAATCTTAATATTTTCATTAGGAAATTTTTTGAATAGGAATTGGAATTCGGAAAGTGAATTGTAATCATTTTTGGTCAGCTCCATTATTTTTCTGTTCTGTTCTTTTTATTGTTCTGCGCCCGCTTTTCCGGCATTTTCTCGAGAGCGTGAAACAAATCCAAGTCTCACGTCAAATTAAATCAAGTTGTAATATAAAGAAAATTGAAGCCAACTCCCATTTGTGCCATAAGACACAAACACACAGCCGAAGAGTGGGCCGAGAGGGGGAGGGGGCGTGGTTATGGGCAAAACTAGGGTAGCGCGAGTGTGTGTGTGTGAGGGGAAGAGCGGGTGCAGGAGTGGTTAGTGGATTGGCAATATAACAAGCAGAAGACAAAGGCGAAATTAACCCTTAGGTACGCATCGATATTGATTGCAATAAGAATGTGTTTACTTATACTATTATATAATTATATGAATATTACTACATTGATTTAAATATTTAATTTTATTTACAAAAACTATTAAAAATTGTTTTTTAATTTAGCTACAGTGGCTGTCTAAAGGTTAAGCTCTTAATAATTATAAGAGTTTGTGAGTATGCTGCTCTACAAATCACAATAAACACACTCACGGGCTAAGCTTAAGAATAAGTTATTAGTATAAGAGTACAACTATATAAGCACCGGCTAGTAATCAGACATCGAATTATAAGAGTTCATATGCTTTTACTTCTGCTGTGTGCTAATGCTTAGCATAGCCAACGGAATGAAGCGTTTGTTATAAATAGCAGAATTCATTTTCTCTTTCTCTCTCATCAAGAACTGAGTGACAGTGACGATCAAAATGAACTTATAATTATAAGAGTGCATTTATGAGCGGGTGTGGATGTATGTGTTAGTATATTTATACTATTCAAGATAGCTAAGCCCTGAGTGAAATAGTGCAATACACAATAATACAAGTAAACATGAGTGCATGTGTGTATTAATTTAGCTTCAACGTATATTGGTTATCTGGAAGTACATACATGCGTTGCCATATGTTGGCAAATGCTTAAGGATTCATAGTTTTAATTGCTACCAAATAATTTCCACTAACCACTGGGGCAATTGCAATTTGCTCACATAAATATATCGCGAGCTATTTTGGGCGCGACCCTCCACAAATTTATGCTGCACACTTAATCTAAGCTGTCAATGCAAACAGAAACAGCAACAGAAGCAGAAGCAGAAGCAAAAACTCTGCTGAACTAACGTAATTGGTGCACATTACGACAAAACGTAAAAATCGCTCAGTGTTACGTTGCGCATTGACCAACACCGGCAAGCGCACATATGTGAAGTCGTAAAGTTTTCGTTGCATTCTCAAGCCTTGCACATTTTCGTCTTCGTCTTTCGTCCACGTCTTTGACTTTTAATTTATGTTTCAATTCCAATTAGCAGACGAGGCGCGTGGAGTAGCTTTTATGCGAGTTCCGTTAATTGACTTTCGGCCTGGCAATGGCGCGTCATTTGTAATTGTATACGAAATAGAGAGAGAAAGGCAGAGAGCAAGGCAGATGGAGAGCGGTAAAGTGAGCGAATGGACGAAGAGAGGGCAGAGTCCGTGTGTGGAGTGAGCGCAGGAGAGTGAGTTTAAGTGTGCACGTTTATTAGGCTAGCCAATGCAGCTAATTGAAGTTCAAATTGTGCTCGGGCGTTGAGTAAGGCGCTTAGCGAAAGGAAACCGTTGAAATGTAGTGTGTGTGTGTGAGAGAGAGAAAGAGTGTGAGTAAGAAACTTGAGAGCGAATACAAAGGCGAATTCGCAGCAAATTCACTTAAGCGACGAAAAGGCAACTAAAGCCAATTTAACAGTCAATACAAAGGCACACACATGCACATACACACACATACATATGCACATATAAGCTAAGGCTGTTAAGCGCCCACACAATCACATGACGATTGTAAGGCAAACGGAAATAAAATCAAGCATAAATGCAATAATACAATTTATGTGCCAAATTTCATAAGAGCCATAATGGACTCACACACACGCACGTTCGCACATACATATACAACAGATAGAGAGAGACACAGGACACACACAAATCAAGCAAAAGTCATCAACAAACAAAGGTGACTCCTTGCTGAAAGTTGGACGTAATCGTAATCACATTTGTGCCTTTGCCCAGATCCTGAATGTTGATGCTATTTATGTGTCATTTTCATTGAGCGCAAAACTTTTGCAGACGGTCAAACGCAACAATGTCCCTTGCCTTGCTCCCCCTCCCGCTCTCTCCTTCTGTTCTCCTTCTCTTTCACGACTTCGCTGCAAGTTAACAACATTTGCTTTACGTTTGCCAATTGCATTATAACTCAATTGTAGCTGAGCGATTTTTATGGTATCGAATGGATGTATCGAATCGTTTTCTTCGACTCGCCTCGAGTGCCCAGCTATTGAGTGAGTGTGTGTGCAGCAACAACGGTACTTGAAATGCTGAAGAGACGATAACAAAGGCTGTTGGTGTATGGACGTGTGCATACTCTTGGAAATAGATGAAGTACGCTTATGTGGAAAACTAATATGTTTAAACTACATAACAAATAAAGTTAATAGTTAATAGTAATAAATTTAAGATAATATATTAAAACAAAAATAATAAAGTGTTATTTCTATGTCCGATAATTGGTCAAACTCTAAAAGCAGAGTTAATGTAGTCGAGTCTTGAGAGTTATGTATAGTTATATTGGGCATATCAAGTGTATATTAATATGGGGTATATCAAATTTATGTATGTGAAATACTAAATATACAAAATCAAGCTTAAAGCAGTTTCTCACATAACTAAAAGTTTGGCTTAAAATGTATGTATGTATGTATGTAATGGTTGATTGTCTGTTTAACATTGTTATGCTGCCCCAGTTAAAATAGATACATATGTACATACATATATACACGTTAGAGTAATTGTACAATTGGCATGCAAAGACATTTGAAAGCAGTTGAGGGCAGAAGCAGAAGTCGAGATGCATTCACAATTTGGGCATCCTTAATGCATCTCCGATGGGCCATAAATTGTGACTGGGCTGTTATTATATTTTGGGCATGGGCACGCCGAGCTTGAGGGCACTTCAGAGCCGAAATGCTGGAATGTGGAGCAGGTGCGCCGGCGACCTCAGACATGGCCAGATGTAGCTCAATTGCCGTTATGCAATGCGGCCGTAAGTGTGCGGCACGCCCTCCATTTGCTGTCACATTGTGGCATAAATTGATTTGCCACGATCTCCGGCTAGAAATGGATTTATGAAAGTCACGCAAAAGCCAATCGCCTTAGACGTAACGCTTTGCCCACAAATTGGGCCAAGAAAGAAAAAAAAAAAAGAAAGAAACGTAAATGATAGAGATATGAGTAATTATAGATCGAGTTAATGCGCATTTATAAGGCCTGCGGGCGGCAGCAATAGGCAAACAGTTGCTCGACTTCCCTCACAGCTCAAACATGTCTCGCGTATGCCTCTCACTAATCTCAGCTCTTTTGCTGTTGTCGCCCACCTGGGCGGGCATTGGCTACCTGGCCGACGAGCACGCCGTGGCGCACACCCAGCAGAATGTGGTCAGGAGCTACGACGGCACCGTTTCCCACTATGCCAAGTCCGTGTCGACGCCCTACTCCCAGGTGCACAAGCAGGACACACGCATCAGCAACAACGTCTACCAGCCAGCCATAGCCAAGACTATCAGCTATGCCGCTCCAGCTCCAGCTCCAGCTCCAACTGTCTATACATCCCATCAGCCTGCCGTCTACAGCCAGGCTCCAGTCTACCATCAGCAGCAGCAGCCCATTCCGGCTGTCCAGACCACCTACGCCAGCCACCAGCCCATTGCAGTGCACTACTCACCCGCTGAGGCGGTCTCCCACATGAGCTTCGATGGTTTCGGCACCCACTGGGGATACTAAGGAGGCGATTTCAAATAGTTTTAAGAGTTTTGCATTCAATAAAGACATTTGTTAACATATGAGAGCGATTTGCTTATGTGGAAAACTAGGAAATACTCTATTCAACAAGGTTCCCGGTACAGTCAGAGACTCACGAATAGAATGCTCTTAAATATATATGTACCTCCATATAACTAGACAGATTCCCCCACACTATTGCCAGCTCTCGTATTCATCTACTTCATAATATCCGCTAGAGATCTCTCTGCCTCTTAATGTGTTATTTAATAATCGTAATCTAGTTTTTATCACAGTTCATGGCCGGAGTCGGAGTTTTCGCTCACGTCTTCGTGTTGCTGTATATAAACAAATCATAAAAATCCACACAAAGTGCTGCACACTACAAATAGCCTGAAGTAGGACATTAGCTTGGCTCTTCTACAAATGCCACGCCCACCAACTAACGCCCCATCTGTAACCACAGCGTACGAGGAGCAGCAGGAGCCTGAATGGTCGGGTTACGTGATTTGTGCAGCGCAAACTTAAAAATCGGACATGAACGCTACGTGACTCGCATGGCAAGCGATGGTCGAGGGACTGGAAGATGGAGGCGGAAACGGAAACGGAGCGAAGGACACTGCAGCAACTGAACTAATCGGATTTCTTGTATGCGCCTTCGGCAAATGAAAGGGGTATATGGGGTTACTATTGCAATCGATGAGAGGGTAATAGAGTGTAAAGATTGTGGCGAAATATGTCATTAAAGCTCAACAATTATCGCTGAGCAGCAAAATCGATAGAGATCGATTCTAATCGATATCTCTTTACATATTGAGCTCTTTGGCAATTTACAGCTCAAGTCGGACGGCAAGCGAGCATTACGCAGTCACATACACCCGACTGCAGCATCTTCACTTGCATCTCTCTTTCAGCTCTCAATCAGAAGTTGTCCTCGTTATGAAGTATGCACATCGGCAATTGCAGGCAGCCAGAGAAAGAAAAGGGAATCGACCTGAGATTCAGAATCTATAAATTGAAATCACATTTTTGCTAGCTCATTAATTCGATGCCACTTAACTTGAGCTAACAAAGAGCCAAGAGTCAATTTCGTCTCGTAGTCTTGGCATAAATGATGGTTCCATTAGATGGCAATCAGCTGAATTGCCTCAGCCAAAAGGACGTCAAATGAAAAAATATCTAAAAAGAAAGGCTCAAAAAGGCTCAAAAACTGTGCGAATTACATTTCGCTTGACTAACCAAAAAAATAAAAGGCAAAAGAGAAATGTTGTAGCTTGCAACAAATTGCAGCAAGACAAAATTTTGCGGCCATAAACAGCGCTTAAATGCAACAGTCAGCGGCAGCAGCTGCCGCGTCCTGCTCCGGCTCCTGCTGCTCCTGCTGCTCCTGCCTGAGGTCCTGTCGCGCCACTTGACTGCAGAAAGGCGCAATGATAAAATATTTGCTGGCTAAAAACTTGCCAGCTAAGTGTGTTTGTTGTTGCGGCCAAAGTTGAGTGGCAACCGCTACTCGCCTGCCTCGCGTCCTGCTCCTCCTGCCCCACGTCCTTTGGCTGTTGGCTGCCCGTCGACAGGAAGTTGTGAGAAAATAAAAATGCAAAATGCCCAGTAAGACGTATTTATCAACATAATTACATTTTTTAATGGCTTTTTAAACCGCAAAATGGCAAAGCCGCAAAATGCAGATAAAACTGGAGCAGAAGACTAGAAGATATACTAGCTAAACAGTGTTGGTGTTGTTGTTTTTCTACTTTAACTATGTTCCTGCCCCTTCTATAGTGTTTTGTTGCAAAATGTTTGCTAACTCAATTAGCCATTTCAGCGAATAGGCTTAGACTGTGGACTTAATGAAGTTATTTTCAGTGATAATTAACTAACTATATCTAAGCCCAACTAACTGTAGTCAAATACATACATACATATATAATTATAGATGACTATCTACATATATGTATAGCAATTGACACTCTCAGCCAAACTGCTTTGTTGGCAGTCAGAAATTGCAACGCGATTTCGATGAGCACAACATTCCCATAAACAACAAGTCATTAAGTTGTGGTAGGGCGCAGCCGACTCGCTCAGAGACAAATTAGTTATTGTTTCGAATTTCAAATCTAGCTTCGGTAGCAATGAAATGAATGTCATTCACATATTCATACAGAACAAATATCCTCTCCCTTTGCCTCTTCGAAAGAGTACAAAAAAGCTTTGCAAAAAATGTATCCGCAAGAGAGCCTTTTGCTGCAGCAAGAGCGCGCCGATCCAGCCCCACAGAGAGCTTTCGCAACAGAGCGCTTTTGCAACAGTGAGCTTTTGCAAACATTTATGTTGAGCGTGTCTAAAAATAGATTCACATTTGAAATTCAACTCTTGATGAGCACAAAGAGAGGCCGAAATTAGTGGAGGGAGAGAGAGAGTTAATAACATGGCGAATTTTAGCTAAAGAGAGTGTGTGTGAGAGGGAGAGGAGGCGGGCGAGAACGTGAGTGTGAGCGTGGCGGCTAGCAGCAACAGTTAAGCATATGATGAAATGACCTGCGCTCAGTTTTTGCTCGCCATTAACAGTGATCGGTTCTACGTTTAGCGCTGTAAGCCATATGGATAATTATACATAAATATTTATGTATACATATATATACATACATATATGTATGTAAAAGAATGCGGGTTCACTCACTGACTCACTTGCGTAAAGTTGGGCCGGCTAACGCGTAACATGTTGGGAACCGAGAATGGCCTCAAGCTGTGCGTGCTAATCTTATTGATAACGCACCTCCATCAATCGCTGGCATTGGGCGCTTCGCGCGTTGACGCTTTCAAGCGACGACTGCGTCGACAGCTGGCGTTGCCGCTTCAACTCGATGATTACCTCAGCTACGATGAGATGCTGGACTATATGGCGCAGCTGGCGAGGGCGTACAGTGAGCGCGTTACTCTGCAAGATGTGGGCGTAACGTACGAGCAGCGTCCACTGAAATCGCTAACGGTAACCAATGGCGATGGACGCGTTGGTAAGAAGACGATTCTACTCATAGCCGGAGCACATGCGCGCGAATGGCTAACACCTGTTGCCGCCTTGTACACCTTGGAGCAGCTGGTGGTCAGGCATGAGGAGAATGCGCATTTGCTGCAGGATTACGACTGGATTCTGTTGCCGCAGCTCAATCCGGATGGCTATATGTACTCCCGCACTGTGGACATCTCGTGGCGCAATTCGCGTTCGCCCAACGGCAACAATTGCTTCGGTACGAATCTCAATCGAAATTACGATATTAAGTGGGGTCAGGGCTATGCGGAGCTACGCGATTCCTGCAGCAAACACTATGCGGGCCCTAAACCCTTCTCCGCGCCAGAGACGCGAGCGGCGCGTGACATAATGCAGGATTTGGTCCAGAAGAATCGTGGGATGCTGTTCATGGCGCTGCATACGCATCACACGACCATTTACTATCCCTGGGCACACACGAGGTAGGTATAGCCTAGGATCGATTCCGACATTGAGATAAACCCTTCCTCTTGCAGTGCCAGCAGTGCCAATGATAAGGAATTGCACGCCGTGGCTGAGGCTGGAGCTGTGGCCATATTCAATGCGACTGGCACTAGATTCGCCTATGGCCAGTACGGCAAAGAGGATACCTTTGGGGGCACCAGTTTTGACTATGCCCATTATATTGGATTTCCGCTGAGCTTTGCACTGGAGCTGTCCGGCCAGCGAGATGGACTTACCTTTGACTTTTGGCCACCAAAGCACCTGCTGAAGGACCTAGCCGAGGAATCTTGGGTGGCCATCAGTGCCATGGCGAGCAAAGCCATTGAGCTCTATCCACCGACGAGATCTCTGCCTGTGGCTGAACATAGCTCTGCCTCGTCTAGCTATAGTCTGGCTAATATAATGAAGATACTGTTGCTTATGATAATCATAACAATACTCTCTCGCTGACCAGTGTTGGCTAATGACTAAAAAATAACTTAAATGAGTCTTAATGTATTTCATAATGAAACAAACTTGTGCATATTTGTTGTAC